>NC_088332.1:35557500-35857500 GCF_036884655.1 Musa acuminata AAA Group | reverse complement strand
GGAAAGAAATGTCATACTTTGTACAGGTTGCAGGCTAAAGCTTATGGTGAGCAGTTAAATGCTACAGAGAAAGACTTCAGTATGGAGTTGTGGCATAGGCGATTGGGACACATGAGCGAGAAGGGGTTGCAAGCTCTTTCCAAGAGAGAGGTATTGCCAGATCTCAGAGGTATACATCTGAACCCTTGTATTGATTGTTTGGCTGGTAAACAACATAGAGTTTCATTTGCTAGTGCTGCTTTGTCTAGAAAAATGCATGTCTTAGACCGTGTTTATACAGATGTATGTGGTCCTTTGAGGACAAAAACTCTTGGTGGATCTGTTGATGTTCTTGGTATAAGTGGTGCACTTTATTTTGTCACTTTTATAGATGATTTTTTCAGGAAAGTTTGGGCTTATGCTTTGAAGACCAAAGATCAAGTTATTAATGTCTTCAAAGAGTTTCATACTAGGGTTGAAAGGGAGACAGAAAGAAAATTGAAATGCATAGATCAGATAATGGTGGTGAGTATACAGGATTGTTTAATGACTATTGCAGGTCACATGAGATCCAACATGAGATGACAGTTCATGGTACACCTCAGCATAACGCAATTACAGAGAGGATGAACCGCACCATCATGGAAAAAATTAGATGTATGCTTTCACAAGCCAAGCTGCCCAAAAGGTTTTGGGATGAGGCTTTGAGGACTGCAGTTGATGTGATCAACTTATCACCATGTACAGCCCTAGATGGTGATGTTGCAGAGGATGTATGGTCAGAGAAAGATGTTTCCTATAAGCATTTGAGAGTATTTGGTTGTCGCACATTTGCACATAATCCAAACAATGAGAGGTCCAAGCTGGATGGTAAGTCTAAAGAATGTATTTTTCTTAGTTACTCACATGATCATTTTGGTTACAGGCTTTGGGATCCAGAAAAGCAGAAGGTATTCAGAAGCAGAGATGTAGTCTTCTTTGGGGATCAAACCTTTGAAGATTTGAAGAAGAAGACATAGGCCAAGACTTCTGCAGAAGGATTAGCAGATTGTGACCCAGTTATTCATCCAGTATATCATGGTGATGGGGGAGATGTGCAGGAAGATAGTGTAGAGCCTGATGTTGATCTACCTGCAGGACATGTTGAGCAAGAAGAAGTAGGAGAGCAAGTTCCAACAGAACCTCAATTGAGAAGATCTTCTAGACAACGTCAACCTTCCAGAAGATACTCTACAGATGAGTATATGATGCTTACTGATGCAGGTGAACCAGAGAGTTATCAGGAAGCAGTTGAAAGTGAGCAGAAAGAGAAGTAATTAGTTGCTATGCAGGTAGAGATGGATGCTCTTCAGAAGAATCACACTTATAATTTGGTGCTGCTACCAAATGGAATAAAGGCCTTGAAGAACAAGTGGGTTTTTAGGTTGAAGACTCAAGAATATTGTTCTCAACCAAAGTACAAAGCTAGATTGGTTGTGAAAGGCTTTGGTCAAAAGAAAGGTATTGACTTTGAAGAGATTTTCTCTCCTGTTGTTAAAATGTCTTCTATTCGTATTGCTCTTGGTATTGCTGCTAGCCAGGACTTGGAGGTTGAGCAGTTAGATGTGAAGACAGCTTTCCTTCATGGTGATTTGGAGGAGGAAATTTATATGGAGCAACCAGAAGGCTTCAAAGTCAAAGGTAAAGATAATTTTGTCTGCAAGTTGAAGAAGAGCTTGTATGGGCTAAAGCAAGCTCCAAGACAGTGGTACAGAAAGTTTGATTCATTTATGATAGAAAATGGATACAAAAGAACGGCTTCATATCATTGTGTGTACATCAAATGGTTTGGTGAGGATTTTATTATTCTCTTACTTTATGTTGATGACATGTTTATTCTTGGGAAAGATATGTCTAAAATTGACAGGTTGAAGAAGGAACTGAGTGAGTCTTTTGCAATGAAGGACATGGGGCCAGCAAAGCAAATACTAGGCATGCAGATTTCCCGTGACAGGAAAAACAAGAAGATTTGGTTGTCACAGGAGAAATACATCGAGAAGGTATTGGAAAGATTCAGTATGAGCAACGCAAAACCAGTTGGTTCTCCTCTTGCAGGTCACTTCAAGTTGTGCTCAGAACAGAGTCCGTCAAGTGATGAGAAGAAGGAGAAAATGCAAAAGGTTCCTTATGCTTCAGTAGTTGGAAGTTTAATGTATGCAATGGTATGTACGAGGCCGGACATCGCATATGCAGTGGGTGTTACTAGTAGATTTCTTACAAATCCAGGCAAAGAGCACTGGGCAGTAGTGAAGTGGATTTTTAGATATCTCAGAGGGAGCTCTAAGGTTTGTTTAAGCTTTGGAGGTGGACCACATGTGTTGACAGGTTACACAGATGCAGATATGACAAGAGATATAGATACGAGAAAGTCTACTTCAGGTTATGTACTTACTTTTGCAGGGGGAGCTGTGTCATGGCAATCCAGGTTGCAAAGGTGTATTGCTCTCTCTACCACAGAAGCAGAATATATTGCTGTTACAGAGGTATGCAAAGAAATGTTATGGATGAAAGAATTCTTACAAGAATTGGGGCTGAAACAAGAAAATTATGTGGTGCATTGTGACAGCCAGAGTGTCATCCATTTGTGTAAGAACCCAATGTTTCATTCCAAATCAAAGCATATAGATGTCAGATATCACTGGATTCGAAATGTATTTGAAGAGAAGCAGTTGCAACTTCAGAAAATTCATACAGATGACAACGGAGTAGACATGTTGACGAAGACCTTACCAAAAGAAAGACAGGAGATATGCCGACAACTGGTCGGCATGGCTTCACATTGAGGAGTCATGGGACAGCCTCCCTTATGGGCTGAAGGGGGAGGTTGTTGGGCTGATAGCTCATATTCAGCCCATGTGGGCTAGGGCAGCCTACAGCCCACACCCCCTCTTAACCTAACCCTAATTAAGATTAAGGGGGTATGGTGACTGCATTTTAGAAGTAGAAAAAGGCTATAAAAAGGTAGCAACAAGGCAGATCTTTAAGGCCACGGGATTCCAAAGAGAAGGAGGAGAACAAGGCAGAAAGGAAGAGAAAGAAATGGAAGAAGACAAGGACAACGCAGAGAGACTATTCTCAATCATCTAGCAGTGTTCTCATCTTAGGTTAGATCAAATCTACAGTAGACTCTTGCTGTGATTACTTAGGGAGGTTTTAGATATTGTGGGCAGTGACGTGATCCTTGTATCCCAGTTATTCTCTTGTGGTTGTTGCTAGGGTTTAGGGCAAGAGATTGAGATTTGTATATTCATTATTCTCATAGTGGATTATCTCTAGTTTGTCCCATGGTTTTTACCCTTCACATTGAAGGGGTTTTCCACGTATATCTTGGTGTTCTGTTTGATTGTGTTTCTATTTAATTCCGCTGCGTATTATGGTCTTCTAGTATTTGTTCATATACAAAGGTTATTCCTCTTTATATCCCCATCAAACCCGTCTATGTATAGGGACCAAGTGCGCTCGACGAGTTCCTATCGAACAAGGCGCTCATCGAGGGTTAGCTCGAAAATGAATTTGGCCAATACTTGTACTTTTATGGCGGCTCTAGGTACGTATGGGATGTCGAATTCTCCAAGCTCAACTGACTACCTGAGCATTCGACCCGATGCGTTGAATTTGGAGAGGATTTGCCGGAGCGACTAGTCGGATATCACCTTTATTGTATGAGCTTAGAAGTATGGTCATAGCTTCCGGGCTATTTTTATCAATGCCAATGCCAACTTCTCGATCGGAGAATATTGCTCCTCGGGCTCGACAAGGACGTGACTGACATAGTAGATGGCTTGCTGTGCCTCCGGGCCTTCCCGTACCAGCACCGAGCTAATGGCTTGCTCTGAGGCTGCCAAGTATAGGCCAAGGGTCTCGCCCGGTGTGGGCAAGGCAAGGTGCGATAGCCGTCTGAGGTGCGCCTTCAGATTCTCAAGGGCCAGCACGCACTTAGGGGTCCATGAAAACCCGTTCGCATGGCGTAGGGCTTGGAAGAAGGGGAGGCATTTGTCTCCGGAGCGTGACATGAATCGGTTGAGTGCTGCTAGCCTTCCGGTGAGCTATTGTACTTCCTTGGCCAATCGCGAGGGCTACATCTCCATTATGGCCTGGATTTTTTCTGGGTTGGCGTATATTCCCCTTTGGTGGATGATGAATCCGAGGAACTTGCCAGACCTAATCTCGAAGGTTCACTTTGAAGGGTTAAGGCGCATGTTGAATTCCTTGAGGGTTTGGAAGGTTTTGGCCAGGTCGGTTAGATGTGTGCTCGCCGATCTACATTTGACAATCATGTCATCGACATAGACCTCCATATTTCTCCCGAGTTGCTACTTGAATATCTTGTTGACCATTCTCTGGTATTTCGCTCCAACGTTCTTCAGGCTGAAGGGCATTACTTTGTAACAATATACCCCTCTATCAGTAATGAAGGTAGTGTGCTCTCGGTCTTGTGGTGTCATTTGAATTTGATTGTAGCCAGAGAATGCATCCATGAACGTAAGGAGTTCGTGTCTCGTGGTGGCATCGACTAGTTGGTCTATCCTTGGGAGTGGGTAGCTATCCTTGGGGCATACTCGGCTGAGATCGGTATAGTCGACACACATCCTCCAGCTTCCATTTGGTTTCTAAACGAGAACTACATTTGACAACCACCAAGGATACCTCACCTCGGATATGAACCCTGCACTTAAGAGGCGGTCCACTTCGTCGTCGATCACCTTTCGCAGGTCCGAAGTGAATTTTCTGGGCCTTTGCTTATAGGATGGGCCTTGGGGTGGATATTAAGGTGGTGCTGCATGATTGTCGAGTCGACTCTGGGCATATCTTCCAAGCACCACACGAATACGTCGACATTTTCCTTCAAGAAATTGACAAGTTGTATCTGGTCTGCTTTTGGCAATGTTGTCCCGACTTGAACGACCTTGTCAGGTTGGTCTTCTCTTAGGGGTACCTCGATAAGTTGCTCCATTGGCTCTGGATGTGTTGGTGCTTTGAAGTCAATGTGGGGGTTCGAGGGAGACTAGGTAGGTCGTAGCCTTTTCGGCATAATAACCGCTGTCAAATAACATTGTCGGGATTCTTTCAGGTCACTTCAGACAACCTCGACCCCCGAGGAGGTTGGAAACTTTAGGGCACAGTGGTAGGTGGAGATGACCGCCTTCAGCCTGTTGAGAGTTGGTCGGCCGAGGATAACGTTGTAGGCAGAAGGCAAATCAACCATTACGAAGATGGTCATTATTGTCTTGGTCCTCGGTTCCTCCTTGATGGTAACACGAAGCAAGGTAGTCCCGAGTGGGGAGATGGAATCCCCCGTAAATCCCATGAGCAATGATGCTAGTGGAGAGAGATCTCCTTCCGCGAGACTGAGCCTTTTGAAAGCTTCGAAGTATAGCACATCGGCGAAGCTTCTAGTGTCGACCATTACTCTCTTTACCCGTGCGTTCGCGATACGGACCAAGACCACTAGGGCGTCATTGTGGTTCGAGAACTCAGCCTCTTTTGCTCCGAAGGTGATATGGGGCCCGGGCTCCGATCTCGGTCATTTTTCCACCGTGCTACGTGCATAGGCCTTTCGTGCTGTGGCACTGCTGCCTTCGGAGGCCGGCCTACCGATAATGACATCGATCTACTTCTCGATCAGGAAGGTCACGGAGATGCCTCTCTCGATTTTCTAAGGTAGCGCCCGTGGTGTCCTCTCTGGATTAGCTCTTCAATCTGGTTCCGGAGGTCGCGACACTCTTCCGTGTCATAACCGTAGTCTCCGTGAAATCTGCAATATTTAGACTGATCCTTGTGAGCAGTTTTTACTGGGTTAGGTTCTCACATGAGTCTCTTCTCTCATATCTGGAGAAAGATTTCAGTGCGAGAAGCATTTAAGGGTGGAAGAGGGGGCCTCGAGAGTGGCATCTCGGGGCGATCAGTTCTCCTTCGGAGTTGCACCGTAGGTTGGATATTTATATGGAGCAATCACCATGGTATATTTCTATTTCTAAACCAAGTTATATTTGTAAGCTCTAAAAGATCTTTTATGAATTAAAATAAGCTCCCATAGCTTAGTATGAAAAAATTATTTAAAACTTATATTTGTGTGGTCATTTTTCTTATCATTCAAATCCTAATTTATTTGTCAAAAAGCAAATAAGCCTATATTATTATTCATTTATATGTGGATATATGATAATTGCTAGTAATAATGAAGTGGAGATTTCAAGGCTTTAATCTTTCTCTTCAGTTTGAAATAAAAGTTTTAAAAGAACTTAATATATTTTTTTTGTTTGGAGGTGATGAATACTAATGAAGCTATATTTATCTTTGAAACAAGATATGTAAAAAAATATTGAAAAGTTTAGAATGAACAATAAGAATATTTGTATTGCCAAAGCTTACAAATGTCGATATAATTAATTGCAAATGGGTTTACAAGGTGAAACATAAATCAGATAATGTATAGATCGATATAAGTAAAGACTTTATTGCAATAGAGTTTTTTAAAAAATATGAAGAAGATTATAAGGAAACCTTTAGTCCTATAGTCAAGATAAAATTTGTTCGAGTGGTGATTGCTCTAGCAGTTAATCTTGGTTAGAAGCTTTGAAAACTTAATATGAAAAATGTCTTCTATATGGTGAAATTGATAATGATATTTATATGAAGCAACCACAAAAGTATATTTCTATTTTTAAATCAAGTTATGTTTGCAAGCTCTAGAAGATTTTTATGAGTTAAAATAAGCTCCTAGTAAAAATTATTTAATACTTATATTTGTGTGGCCATTTTTCTTTTCATTCATATCCTAATTTATTTTTCAAAAGGCAAGAAAACCTATATGTTATTAGTCATCTGTATGTGGATAATATGATAATTACTGGTAATAATGAAGCAGAGATTTCAAGGCTTCAACCTTTCTCTTCGGTTTGAAACCAAAGTTTTAGAAGAGCATAATATTTTTCTTGGTCTCCAGGTGATGAATACAAATGAAGGTATATTTATCTCTAAAACAATATATGTAAAAGAAATATTAAAAAGTTTAGAATTAACAAAAGTAAGAATGTTTATACTCCACAAATACAAAACTGAGTTGTAACAATAATAAGATTTTTTCTTATCCTCGATCCTTTTGTGCACTTATTGGTAGTCTCATCTACTTAACAATTATAAGATCAGATATTATATTGTCAGTTGGTTATATAAGTCGTTTTTTACAATCTTTGAGGAAGCCACATTTTGATGCAACAAAGAAAATCTTATGTGAATTTTATACTTGATTTGAGATTATTATATAAAAAGAATATTATTTCTAAATTGAATGATTCTAATCTGGGTAGTGATTTAGATAATCATATATCCACATTTGGTTATGTCTCTTTATATAGTTTTGCTTTGGTATAGGATTAATTATAAATTACCCCTTGTAATTAATTATATTTAGCCTCTCGGTCCCTACACTTTCAAAAGTTACATTGAGATCTCTATACTTACGAAATTGAAATATTGAGATTCCTATATGTTAGGATCAATAGCACTAAGAGAGGGGGGGGGGGGGGGGGGGTGAATTAGTGCAGCGGAAATATTTCAGCGATTAAAACCGAAAGCTGCGTTCATTTGATAAAAACGATTTCGATGTAAAAGCCGATTCTAAGATTACTTTAACTTAAGATTAAGCGAGATGACGTTAAAGTAAATCTACAAAGGCAGTTTGCAGTTTATGATGAAAATCAGAATGCAAGCGCAAACTGAAATGCGACGTTCGTACGATAAAACCGGTTTACGTCTAAATGTCAATTTTGAAGATACTGAACTTTGAGATATGTTTTATAAATGCGCAGAAGGCAGTTTGCAGTTATGATTGAAATCAAAATGTAAACGTAAACTGAAATGTAATGATCGTACGAAAAAGTCGATTTACGTCTAAACGCAGATTCGAAAAGCTTTGAACTTAGAAACTCGTTCGTAAAAGCGCAGAAGGCAGTAGCTATTTAGGAGGTTTGCAGTAAAGATAAAATGCTCAAAGTAAATGCAAACTGAGATTTAGAGTGGTTCGGTCAATCTTGACCTACTCCACTTTTGGCTTCCTCCACCGACGAGGTCACTGACGTCAACTAGAGGCCTTCCTTCAATAGGCGAAGGCCAACCACCCTTTTACAGTTTCACTCCTTTTGACGGGCTTAGGAAACAATCCTTACAGAAATTTTCTCTCCTCTCTTTACAACTCAAAACTTTGAAGAACAGAGGGAGGAGAACTTTTGGCCTTTACAATAATTTTGAGCTCTAAGAATCACAGAAAGATATCAAGATTTCGAGTGTAAGTTTTCTACCTTTCAGTGCTGAATGGGTGGGGTATTTATAGGCCCCAACCCAGTTCAAATTTGGAGCTCAAAACTGTCAATTCTCGAAATTTCGGGATCAGGCGGTTGCACCTCCTGACTGGGGCGGTTGCACCGCCTGGCAGAGCTCGAAGAATGAGCCTCTAGGCGGTGCCACCTCTATCAGGGGCGGTTGCACCTCTCTGCCAGAGCTCGAAGACCGAGCTCAGGCGGTTGCACCTCCTGACTAGGGCGGTTGCACCGCCTGCCAGAGCTCGAAGACCGAGCTCAGGCGGTGCTACCTCCTGTCAGGAGAGGTTGCACCGCCCAGTCTCGCTTGGAGACTGAGCCTAGGCGGTGCCACCTCCTGGCTGGGGCGGTTGCACCGCCCAGTCTCCCTGGGAGACTTAGCCCAGGCGGTGCTACCTCCTGGCTTGGGCGGTTGCACCTCCCACAACAATCAGGATCCGAATGGGTAGATCCATTCGGCCCAATTTGGGTATTTTAGGGGCCCAATTGCCCCAATATTAAGCTAATGGGATCACCTCCCATTTCCAACTTAATCATTGTGCTAACTACGATAAATCCTAAGACAATTTCTGCAACTTGCTCCGGTGCGTCAATCGCTTCTTCCGGCGAGTTTCCGACGAACTTCCGTCGATCATCCGATGAACCCTCGGTGATTCTCCTGCGGACTTCCGGCAAACTCCTGGACTTGCGACGATACACTTGGCGAGTTCCGACGAGCTTCTTTGGCAAGCTTATGGACTTCTCGGATTTGTTCCCACAGAACCTTCGACGACTGTCCGAACTTCCGTCGAGCTCTCGAACTCCCAACGTGATCATTGTCATGACTCCGGCGCAACTCCTACGGCATGTCTTACTTTTCATCGTAGTTAATCCTGCACACTTATCTCAACATATAGGTTAGACAACAAATGATAATTGACTTCATCATCAAAATCCGAGATTCAACAATCTCCCCCTTTTTGATGATGACAATCAATTGATAATGGAATTAACCTTAACTCCCCCTGTCTACATGCCATACTTGAGATAAGTCATTCTTGAATTCAAGACCTAAGAATTCAAGTGACATCTCTAAAGATGATGTCAAGGCTTGACATTCATTCTTACATAACAATTTTGAATGATGGTAATTGAAGCAATTCATCATATTGTAAGATATCAACATGTAAAGCTGTGAAGTAAGATTTTGATATCATTACATGATGTACACATTTTAAATATTTTAGCAAGTGTTGCATTTCTATATATGGCATCTGTTCATATATCTCTTGATGATGTAGGCATGGCATAATCATAGCATCAATTCATATATTTCTCCCTCTTTGTCATCAACAAAAAGCATGGTGGATGTGATACTAGAAGAACAATATAAGCAAGTTATCAAGCATATAAAGGAAGGCATGATACGTATAATGATTTGAATACTTCTTCTTCTTTTTTGTTATAATCCTTTGTGCATGAAGGAGGAAAGTCATTTTATCAAATCCATTTCAAAATATTTTTCATAAGAGTGTATTTGATTTTTGTTATTCCAACTGTTAAGCGAATCTGAAAATAAGATGAATTCTTTCATGCATTCGGGCAAGATTATGCTACAGTTTTTCAAAAATCAAAACATTTCAACACATGGCAATCAAGTGATTTGATCATTCAATAAAGTCCGAAAAATAATTTTGACTAGTTTATCTATTCGGACACATCAACATTCCTAATTCTCTTCTTATAAAATCAAATTGTTCTTCACTTAGAGGTTTTGTAAAAATGTCAGCTAATTGATGTTTAGTATCAATGAACTCTATGGTTACGTCATGATTAGTAACATGATCTCGTATAAAGTGATGTCTAATAACAATGTGTTTTGTTCTTGAGTGTTGTATAGGATTTTTAGTCAAGCATATTGCACTTGTGTTATCACATTTAATGGGAATATTTTTAAGATTAACTTTGTAATCTTCTAAGGTGTTTTTCATCCATACAACTTGTGCACAGCATGCACTTGCTGCAATATATTCAGCTTCGGTTGTTGATAGTGCAACCAAGTTTTGTTTCTTAGATGACCAGGAAACAAAGGCATGTCCTAAAAATTGACATGATCCTGATGTGTTTTTTCTATCTAGTTTACAGCCAGCAAAGTCCGCATCAGTATAAGCAATTAACTCAAAATTCTTTGATTTTGGGTACCATAATCCTAGATTTGTGGTACCATTAAGATATCTAAGTATTCTTTTAACTGCTTTGAGATGAGATATCTTAGGGTTTGATTGAAATCTAGCACAAAGTCCTACACTGAACATGATGTCTGGTATGGTTGCAGTGAGGTAAAGTAAACTTCCTATCATACCCCTATAAGTTTTTTGATCGAAGCTTTCTCCACTTTCATCAATTTCTAACTTAGTGGAGGTACTCATAGGAGTGTTAATAGCCTTTGAGTTGTTCATATTAAACTTTTTTAATAAATTCATAGCATATTTAGTTTGACTAATAAAGATGTCATTGCTTAGTTGTTTGATTTGCAAGCCTAAGAAGAATGTTAATTCTCCCATTAAGCTCATTTCAAATTCAAGACTCATAGTTTTAGCAAAAGATTCACAAAGAAATTCATTCGTAGAGCCAAAGATAATATCATCAACATAAATCTGAACAATGAGAAAATTATTTTCAAAATTCTTGATGAACAATGTAGTATCAACCTTGCCTTTTGTGAAATTATTTTCGATAAGAAAAGAACTAAGTCTCTCGTACCAAGCCCTTGGGGCTTGTTTTAAACCATAGAGAGCTTTAGTTAATCTAAACACATGATTAGGGAGGCTATTATTTTCAAATCCAGGAGGTTGTTCAACATAAACTTCTTCGGAGATAAAGCCATTTAGAAAAGCGCTTTTAACATCCATTTGAAACAGCTTAAAATTATTACTACTAGCGTAGGCAAGGAGCATCCTTATGGCTTCCAATCGAGCCACAGGAGCGAAGGTTTCTTCGTAATCGATACCTTCTTCTTAGTTGAAACCTTTGGCCACTAATCTAGCCTTGTTTCTAACCACGATACCATTTTCATCTTGCTTGTTTCTGAAGACCCATTTAGTACCAATAACTAAATGGTCATTTGGCCTAGGAACAAGCTTCCACACCTCATTTCTCTCAAATTGATTTAATTCATCTTGCATTGCGATAATCTATGAATTATCTTTCATGGCTTCGTCAACGCATTTGAGTTCAATTTGGGAGAGAAAAGCGGTATTGGCACAAAAATTTTTAAGAGAGGATCGTGTTTGAACCCCCTTTGATGTGTCTCCTAAGATTAGCTCCTTAGGATGAGCATCTACATACTTCCACTCCTTGGGTAAGGATGTTTCGGAAGTGGATGTATTCAAGTTGCTAGTTGGAGACGGGGTTTCATTTAAATTCAAGGAATCAAAATTAACATCATCATCAAAATCGTTTTTCCTGATTTCGAAAATCTCATTGAAAACAACATGAATGGATTCTTCAATAATTAATGTTCTTTTATTGAAGATACGAAAAACTTTAGAAACCGAAGAATAACCAAGAAAGATTCCTTCATCGGATTTAGCATCAAATTTTCCTAAGTTATCTTTTTCATTCAAGATAAAGCACTTACACCCAAAGACTTTAAAATATGAAACATTGGGTTTTTTGTTGTTCCATAACTCATAAGGAGTTTTGGTGAGTAAGGGTCTAACTAGAACTCTATTCAAAATATAGCATGCAGTGTTTACGGCTTCGGCCCAAAAATATTTGGGTAGGCTATGTTCATTCAACATGGTTCTTGCCATTTCTTATAAATTTTGATTTTTTCTTTCTACTACTCCATTTTGTTAAGGATTTCTTGGAGTAGAGAAATTATGGTTGTATCCATTAAGTTCACAGAATTCTTGGAAATCATGGTTTTGAAATTCTCCACCATGATCACTTCTAATTGACGAAATCATAGAACCCTTCTCGTTTTGAACAAGTTTACAAAACTTGGTAAAAGATCTAAAGCATTCATTTTTCTGTTTCAAGAAGTAAGTCCATGTGTATCTACTATAGTCATCAACAATGACGAAGGCGTATTTGCTACCTCCTAGGCTTGATGTAGAGATTGGTCCGAACAAGTCCATATGGATCAATTGTAAGGGCCTAGAGGTGCTTATTTGATTCTTAGATTTGAAACTACCCTTAATTTGTTTACCTAATTGGCAAGCATCACATACATTATCTTTGATGAACTTGATATGAGGAATTCCTCTTACAAGATCTTTAGATGATATTTGAGTGATTAGTTTCATGCTAGCATGACCTAATCTTCTATGTCATAGCCAAGCATCCTCATTCAAAACCGAAAAACACATTTCATTACACAAATCATTGATGTCAATAGTGTATACGTTATTTTGTTTTAATGCAATCATAGACATGTTTTTGTGTGGTTTTTCAATGATGCAAGCATTAGATTCGAATCTAACAATGTATCCTTTATCACATAATTGACTAATGCTCAAGAGGTTATGTTTTAAACCATCAACTAACAAAACATCTTCAATAAAGAAGTTGGATTTGTTACCTATGGTTCCTTTGCCAATGATTTTACCCTTGTTGTTGTCTCCGAATGTGACATAGCCTTCGTCTATGCTAGTGAGCTTAGAGAATTGAGATGGATCTCCGGTCATATGCCTTAAGCATCCACTATCAAGGTACCATTTCTTGCTCCTAACTTGCGATGGTATGGGTTTCTACAAGAAAGGATGATTTTTAGGTACCCATTTGCTTTTGGGTGCCTCACAAATAGATCTACATTGTCTATCATGTTGCATAGAATTTATCATGGTTCCTTTAGGGACCCAAATTAATTTATTCGGACTCATCTTCTTGAATGGACAATAATGCGTTTTGTGTCCAAGTTTGCAACAAAAGTTACATTTGTTTTGGTGTCGAACATGTAAGATGGTGCCTTTTATGAAGGTGGTTGGATTTTGGTGAGAACTTCCCACAAATCCAATTTCACTTCTTTTGGGAACGTGACCCTTGTTTGCAAGGATCATGTTCAATGACTTGCTACCAACCTCGAATTGCTTCAAGGTGTCCTTAAGTAGCAAGTTTTCTTTTTGGAGAGTTTCTAGATCATGGCATTTGATGCATGAATTTAAACTATCATGATATTCAGTTTTTAACTTATCAAAATCACAAGTAAGACTATCATGCTCCTTTTTAAGCAATTTGTATTTTCTATTGATAATCTTGCATTCATCAAATAAGTCATGGAAGGCATTTAATAATTCATCGAAAGATAAATCTGCATCTATTAAATTTGTTACCTCCTCTCCGATGGCCATTAAGGCGTAATGAGCAACTTGCTCGGTGTTGGACTCCTCTTCTTCGGACGCGCTCGAATCATCCCATGTTGCTTTGAGCGCCTTCTTCTTTGATGTTCTCTTTTTGACTTGGGGACAATCACTCTTGTAGTGTCCCGGCTTTTTGCACTCATAGCAAATAACTTGGTCATTCTTGGGTTCAAGTTTGTTTTTTGTGTCATTCTTAAACTTGTTTCTTTTAATGAACTTTTTAAATTTTCTTGTTAGAAGTGCCAAGTCATCGTCACAGTCCTCATCACTTGAGTTTTCTCTCAAGTGGTCTTCTGAAGTTTTAAGTGTCATATCCTTCCTGTTCTTTGGAAGGATGTCTTCTTGCTCTTCATGAGCTTTGCAAGTCATCTCGTAGGTCATTAATGACCCAATTAGTTCTTCAAGAGGGAAGTTGTTTAGATCTTTCGCCTCTTGAATAGCAGTGACTTTAGGATCCCAACTTTTAGGAAGGGATCTTAGAATCTTATTTACGAGCTCAAAATCCGAAAAACTTTTTCCGAGTCCTTTTAGACCGTTGACGACATCCGTGAAACGGGTAAACATGTCGCCAATAGTCTCACTCGGTTTCATCCGGAAAAGTTCAAAAGATTGTAACAAAAGATTGATTTTTTACTCTTTCACTCTACTTGTGCCTTCTATTAGGATCGAGAGCACTAAGAGGGGGGGGGGGGTGAATTAGTGCAGCGGAAATCTTTTAGCGATTAAAAACAAAAGCTGCGTTCGTTCGATAAAAATCAGTTTTGAAGCAAAAGCCGACTCTAAGATAACTTATGATTAAGTGCAGTTTACGTCTAAATGTAGTTTACGTCTAAACACAATTTATGTTTAAATGCAGTTTGCGTCTAAACACAGTTTTACGTCTAAACGCAGATTTACGTCTAAACGCAGATTTACGTCTAAACGCAAATTTACGTCCAAACTCAGTTTACGTCTAAAACGCAGTTTTACGTTTAAACGTAGTTTACGTCTAAACGTAGTTTTACGTCTAAACGCAGATTTACGTCTAAACGCATATTTACGTCTAAACTCAGTTGACAGTTTGCAGTTCTAAATGAAATCAAGACGTAAACGTAAACTGCACAGAACCTTGTTCGTAAAAGCGCAGAAGAGAGTTTGCAGTTGTAAATGAAATCAAGACGTAAACGTAAACTGCACAGAACTCATTCGTAAAAGCGCAGAGAGATAGTTTGCAGTTTGTAGATGGAATCAAGACGTAAACGTAAACTGCACAGAATTCGTTCGTAAAAGCGCAGAGAGCAGTTTGCAGTTTGTAAATGGAATTAAGACGTGAACGTAAACTGCACAGAACTCGTTCGTAAAAGCGCAGAGAGCAGTAGCTATGTAGGAGATTTGCAGTAATGATAAAGTGCTCAAAATAAACGCAAACCAGAGATTTAGAGTGGTTCGGTCAGTCTTGACCTACTCCACTTTTGGCTTTCTCCACCGATGAGGTTACCGATGTCAACTAGAGGCCTTCCTTCAATAGGCGAAGGCCAACTACCCTCTTACAGATTCACTCCTTTTGACGGGCTTAGGAGACAACCCTTACAGATGTTTTCTCTCCTCTCTTTACAACTCAAACTTGAAGAACAGAAGGAGGAAAACTAGCAGTTTTGAGCTCTAAGAACCACTGAAAAGATCAAGATTTCGGGTAAGTTCTTGCTATCTCAGTGCTGAATGGGTGGGGTATTTATAGGCCCCAACCCAATTCAAATTTGGAGCTCAAAACGATCAAATCCCGGAATTCCGGGATCAGGCGGTTGCACCTCCTGACTAGAGAGGTTGCACCGCCTGGCAAAGCTCGAAGACTGAGCCTCTGGGCGGTGCCACCTCTGTCAGGGGCGGTTGCACCTCCCTGCCAGAGCTCGAAGACCGAGCTCAGGCGGTTGCACCTCCTGACTGGAGAGGTTGCACCGCCTGGCAGAGCTCGAAACTTGAGCTCTAGCGGTGCTACCTCTTGACAGAAGAGGTTGCACCGCCCAGTCTCGCTCGGAGACTGAGCCTGGGCGGTTGCACCTCCTGGCTGGGGCGGTTGCACCTCCCAGCTTCATTGGGAGAACCTCTCCTGGGCGGTGCCACCTCTGACCCTGGCGGTGCCACCTCTTTCACTATTTCAGCTCACTTGGTTTGGCTCCAAACTTGGCCCAAACCAGTCCGAACTTGGGCCTAATTGGCCCCTACTTGGGTTATAGGTTTAACACCTAATCCTAACCCTAATTAATGTGCTAACTATGATTTTAAAGACATTTTCTAAGCTATTACAAAGTCCGTAAGTCAAGACTTCTTCTGGCGAGCTTCCGGCAAACTTCCGGCGATCTTCCGATGAACTCTCGGAAATCATTCTGCGGACTCCCGGCAAGCTCCTAGACTTCATGATTTGTTCTTAGCGAGTTCCAACAAGCTTCTTCGGCAAGCTCCGATCTTTCTCGGCTAGTTCCGGTAGCATTCCCGACGAACCTTCGGACTTCCGTCGAACTCTCGAACTCGCAACAAATCCTTCGCGCTTGACTCCGACACTTTGTTTCACTTTATGTCTTAATCGTTATCATAGTTAATCCTGCACAATTAAAGCAAAACTTCGATCGAGACAATTAATCCTAAGCAATTAACCAAGTTGTCCGGCATGTCATTGGTCCCTCGACGCTTCGTCCGATTCTTCGGCGCATCGTCCTTTCCTGTAGCCTATTGCCCAATCGGCCTGTTGACTCCGCAACTCCGATATCCTTGGCACAATACCAGCTCTTCTTGGCCCGATGCCCGAGTCTACGGCCCGAAGCCTTCTGTCGATACGTCGACCGATCCACCGGCCCGACGTCCAATCTTCTAACATGTTCCTCCGGCACAACATGATTTTCCTGCTTTAATTGTCTCATCCTGATCAAAGCATCCTGCGTCACTCAAAACGCATATTAAATCATAAACATATATCAAGTAGTTTCATTATCAAAATACGAGATTCAACAATCTCCCCCTTTTTGATGATGACAACTACTTGATGACGGAGTTAAACTTAACTCCCGGAGTTTAAACAAACTCCCCCTATCAATATGCCATATTGATAGAACCTTGAATTCAAACTGAATTCAAGTCATTGCAATATTCATCATGAATACTTGCAACACGTCAACATGAACATATGCATAAACTTATGCATCACATGTCATGTCATGTCATCAACATACTTTCATCAACATACTTCTCCCCCTTCGTCATCAACAAAAAGGAGAAGTATCACAATCAAGTGTTTGTGATATTGGTTCAACTCATTGCATGAAAAACATAATATCAAGTTTTATCATCATGCAGTTTTGAAGCCAGAAAATTTAGCAAATGTTACATCATGCTTAGAACATTCAAGCTATCAAGTTTTAGATATGCAAGTTTTACAGCATACAAGATAGCACTTTTATAACATGCAAGCTAGCAATGTTGCAACATTTTAGAACTTGCAAGCTAGCAATTTAGAGATGTTCAAGAAGGCAACTCTTGCTTCTTGAAATATGCAAGTTGCAAGCTAGCAAATTTTTACGATATGCAAGTTTTGCTTCTTGAGATAGGCAAGATAGCACTTTTGCAATTTTTGTTTGGCAAGCTTGTGATGTTCAAGATAACAAGCTCTTTCTTCTCTTTTGAGAAGTGTCATTTTTGCTTTCGTTGCAAAGTGCAAGCTAATAAAATGCCAAACTAGCAAGAGATAATGTTTTACATGAGGCAAGCAAACAATTTGGCAAGTGTTACATTTGCATCTTCTCTTTAGATGTGCAAGAAAATAAACAAGTTTTTGCATTTTCTTGACATTTCAAGCTAGCAATTATCGGTGATGTTCAAGATAGCAATTTCTTCTCTTTTGTAATTTTTGCCTTTTTCTTGAATTGTGCTAGCAATCTATCTCCCCCTTTGTCACTGTCAAAAAGAAGGGAAAAGCCCTTTACATCAATTTCTATATCATGACAAAGGTAAGTAATCATTCTTATTTGTGCATCATTATAGTTTCAATGCACAAATTCATTAACATTACATTTCATTTTTTTTATGCACGATACCGAAAAATCAATCATCATCATGAGCATATCAAACATGATATTCAAGCATTCATGATATATCATTTTGGCAACATAATCATAGATATTCAAACGATGGTATCTAAATGTCAGAATTCATTACATCCTATTATGCATGATCATTGACTCCTCATTTGTATTTCATGCATTATTTCATTTCATCTCATAAGCAATATCAAGAAGAGTTATTGGATGATGAGATAAATATTTTATGAATACACGGAATATCATAAGTATTTCATGTATTCATATTATCACATGAAGCATATTATCATTTTTAAGATTCATAACATGAATAACGTTATTAATATTTCATCAAAATCAATTTCGAGATTCACACAATATCATGAAATCATTAATCTCGATAAGATGGGAAAAGCATTTTCTTTTTAAGTGATTCTTTTAACACATCATAAAAAACTCATTCATAATTCAAGTGATTTACAAGATATCATAAATGAATTTATCACTTGTATTTCATCAAAATCGAGAACTCTAGAGATAGAAAATGATTGAAGCATTTAACATGATTGATGCATGATTCATATTTAAAGTGTATCTTATGTCGTAAATACGAATCAAGCATTTGTCAAATCTGAAATCATCCTCAAAATTACATTCAATAAATTCATGTATGACAAGCATAGATTTATTGAAAAATCAATAAGATAGAGGATTACATTTCAAGTGTTCATCAATTGTAGCATTTCATCATATGGTAAGATATCAATGCATAAAACTGTGAAGCAAGATTTTGTTTGATATCTTGATACAGGGCATGATGTACACATTTCGAATATTTTAGCAAGTGTAGCATTGCATCACATGGTAAGATATCAGCTCGTATGATGCAAATTTTTGTTTGATATCTTGATACAGGGCATATAGCAATGATAGCAATCATATATTTTTTGGTGATGCAAGCATGGGATAATCATAGCATAGTATTTATAGCATCAATTCATATATTTCTCCCCTTTTTTTTTAAGTGTTTCATCTTAAGTGATCGATTTCATGTTAGCATGCCTTTTCATTTATGTCAAATGAAAACATGCATCAATGTTTAGGATCGTGAAATGAATTTCATCATAAAACCGTCAATCACAAAAATCATCATGTATAACTTTAAAATCTCAAATCTTTATTCTTATGTCAAAATCATACATTATATTTAACAAACAAAGACAATGAAAAATATCATGCCTTCCAGACAAAAGCCATGTATCGTCATTGAAAAGCAATATGAAAATCATCAAAATATACATTCTTGCTTCTCAAGCACATAAATAAGATTTAATCTCACTAGGTGTACAATCATTAGATTTCTATCTTGCATTAACATAAGACATGCAATTTTCATTATCATTTTCAAAATTACAAGCATGATCATATTTTTGCATTTTTATTATTAAATTATTAAAAATATAATTTTCAAGAAAATTTAAAGAAAAAGAAAAATGCATCATGAAAAACATCATGTAATTTCGAAGTAAATTAAAGGCAATTTGATTACCTCAGCGTCGAAAGGCGTAAAGGCATAGTTTGCCACCTCGCCTTTGTTGATTTTCTCCTCGTCTTTAGAGGAGCTCGATTTATCCCAATTTTTGTTCTTCTTCTTGCGTTCAAAGCAAGTAGTTCCATTCTTTTTACTTTTTAATTTTTGTTTCATTTGTAGTTTAAGTTCACCATCACTTGAGCTTATGCTCGAGTGGTCTTCAAATGTTCTATGTCCCAAATCCTTCCTGTTCTTTGGAAGGTGGTTCTTAAGTTCTTCACGTGCATTGCACGTCATTTCATATGTGATCAATGAACCAATTAGTTCTTCAAGTGGAAATTGGTTCAAGTTTTTCGATTCTTGAATAGCAGTTACTTTTGAATCCCAAGTTTTAGAAAGTGAGCGCAAAACTTTGTTAACGAGTTCAAAATCCGAAAAGCTTTTACCAAGTGATTTTAAACCATTGACGACATCCGTAAAACGGGTGTACATGTCAACAACGGTTTCACATGGTTTCATATGGAAAAGCTCGAAATCATGCAGTAAAATATTAACTTTCGAGTCTTTGACTCTACTAGTTCCCTCGTGCGTGATTTCAAGAGCGCGCTAAATATTGAAAGTCGTTTCGCACGTAGAAATCCGATTGAACTCATTTTTGTCCAAAGCGCAAAATAAGGCATTCAAAGCCTTTGCGTTTAAAGAGAAATACTTCTTCTCCAAATCCGACCATTCGTTCGTCGGTTTAGAGGGAAGTTGAAAACTGTTTTCAACGATATTCCATAAATCCAGATTTAGAGACATCAAGAAAACTCTCATTTGAGTTTTCCAATAAGTATAGTCCAATCCGTTAAAGAACGGTGGACGAAAGACCGAAAAGCCCTCTTGAAGAGCCATTTCTCTCGGGTGTAAATCCGAAATGAGAAATACCCCACTCTGATACCAATTGTTAGGATCGAGAGCACTAAGAGGGGGGGGTGAATTAGTGCAGCGGAAATCTTTTAGCGATTAAAAACAAAAGCTGCGTTCGTTCGATAAAAATCAGTTTTGAAGCAAAAGCCGACTCTAAGATAACTTATGATTAAGTGCAGTTTACGTCTAAACGTAGTTTACGTCTAAACACAATTTACGTTTAAATACAGTTTGCCTCTAAACGTAGTTTTACGTCTAAACGCAGATTTACGTCTAAACGCAGATTTACGTCTAAACGCAGATTTACGTCCAAACTCAGTTTACGTCTAAAACGCAGTTTTACGTTTAAACGTAGTTTACGTCTAAACGTAGTTTTACGTCTAAACGCAGATTTACGTCTAAACGCAGATTTACGTCTAAACTCAGTTGACAGTTTGCAGTTCTAAATGAAATCAAGACGGAGAGACAGTTTGCAGTTTGTAGATGGAATCAAGACGTAAACGTAAACTGCACAGAATTCGTTCGTAAAAGCGCAGAGAGCAGTTTGCAGTTTGTAAATGGAATTAAGACGTGAACGTAAACTGCACAGAACTCGTTCGTAAAAGCGCAGAGAGCAGTAGCTATGTAGGAGGTTTGCAGTAATGATAAAGTGCTCAAAATAAACGCAAACCAGAGATTTAGAGTGGTTCAGTCAGTCTTGACCTACTCCACTTTTGGCTTCCTCCACCGATGAGGTTACCGATGTCAACTAGAGGCCTTCCTTCAATAGGCGAAGGCCAACTACCCTCTTACAGATTCACTCCTTTTGACGGGCTTAGGAGACAACCCTTACAGATGTTTTCTCTCCTCTCTTTACAACTCAAACTTGAAGAACAGAAGGAGGAGGAAAACTAGCAGTTTTGAGCTCTAAGAACCACTGAAAAGATCAAGATTTCGGGTAAGTTCTTGCTATCTCAGTGCTGAATGGGTGGGGTATTTATAGGCCCCAACCCAATTCAAATTTGGAGCTCAAAACGATCAAATCCCGGAATTCCGGGATCAGGCGGTTGCACCTCCTGACTAGAGAGGTTGCACCGCCTGGCAGAGCTCGAAGACTGAGCCTCTGGGCGGTGCCACCTCTGTCAGGGGCGGTTGCACCTCCCTGCCAGAGCTCGAAGACCGAGCTCAGGCGGTTGCACCTCCTGACTGGAGAGGTTGCACCGCCTGGCAGAGCTCGAAACTTGAGCTCTAGCGGTGCTACCTCTTGACAGAAGAGGTTGCACCGCCCAGTCTCGCTCGGAGACTGAGCCTGGGCGGTTGCACCTCCTAGCTGGGGCGGTTGCACCTCCCAGCTTCGTTGGGAGAACCTCTCCTGGGCGGTGCCACCTCTGACCCTGGCGGTGCCACCTCTTTCACTATTTCAGCTCACTTGGTTTGGCTCCAAACTTGGCCCAAACCAGTCCGAACTTGGGCCTAATTGGCCCCTACTTGGGTTATAGGATTAACACCTAATCCTAACCCTAATTAATGTGCTAACTATGATTTTAAAGACATTTTCTAAGCTATTACAAAGTCTGCAAGTCAAGACTTCTTCTGGCGAGCTTCCGGCAAACTTCCGGCGATCTTCCGATGAACTCTCGGAAACCATTCTGCGGACTCCCGGCAAGCTCCTAGACTTCACGATTTGTTCTTAGCGAGTTCCAACAAGCTTCTTCGGCAAGCTCCGATCTTTCTCGGCTAGTTCCGGTAGCATTCCCGACGAACCTTCGGACTTCCGTCGAACTCTCGAACTCGCAACAAATCCTTCGCACTTGACTCCGACACTTTGTTTCACTTTATGTCTTCATCGTTATCATAGTTAATCCTGCACAATTAAAGCAAAACTTCGATCGAGACAATTAATCCTAAGCAATTAACCAAGTTGTCTGGCATGTCATTGGTCCCTCGACGCTTCGTCCGATTCTTCGGCGCATCGTCCTTTCCTGCAACCTATTGCCCAATCGGCCTGTTGACTCTGCAACTCCGATATCCTTGGCATAATACCAGCTCTTCTTGGCCCGATGCCCGAGTCTACGGCCCGAAGCCTTCTGTCGATACGTCGACCGATCCACCGGCCCGACGTCCAATCTTCTAACATGTTCCTCCGGCACAACATGATTTTCCTGCTTTAATTGTCTCATCCTGATCAAAGCATCCTGCTTCACTCAAAACGCATATTAAATCATAAACATATATCAAGTAGTTTCATTATCAAAATACGAGATTCAACACCTTCATGAGTCACTTCGAGTGTGTGCCAAATATCAAATGCGGTTTCACAAATCGAAACACGATTAAACTCATTTTTATCAAGTGCACAAAATAAGGCATTCATAGCCTTTGCATTAAGAGCGAAAGCCTTCTTCTCCAAATCATTCCAATCGATCATTGGAAGAGAAGACTTCGAAAAACCATTTTTGACAAGATTCCAAAGTTCAAAATCCATAGAAATAAGAAAGATCCTCATTCGGGTCTTCCAATAGGTGTAGTCCATCCCATTGAACATGGGTGGACGTGTAATAGAATGGCCCTCTTGGTTTCCGGCGTAAGCCATCTCTCTTGGGTTTTAATCCGTTTGAGAGTTAACCCCGCTCTGATACCAATTGTTAGGATCAAGAGCACTAAGAGAGGGGGGGGGTGAATTAGTGCAGCGGAAATATTTCAGCGATTAAAACCGAAAGCTGCGTTCGTTTGATAAAAACGATTTCGATGTAAAAGCCGATTCTAAGATTACTTTAACTTAAGATTAAGCGAGATGACGTTAAAGTAAATCTACAAAGGCGGTTTGCAGTTTATGATGAAAATCAGAATGCAAGCGCAAACTGAAATGCGACGTTCGTACGATAAAACTGGTTTACGTCTAAATGTCAATTTTGAAGATACTGAACTTTGAGATATGTTTTATAAATGCACAGAAGGCAGTTTGCAGTTATGATTGAAATCAAAATGTAAACGTAAACTGAAATGTAATGATCGTACGAAAAAGTCGATTTACGCCTAAACGCAGATTCGGAAAGCTCTGAACTTAGAAACTCGTTCGTAAAAGCGCAGAAGGCAGTAGCTATTTAGGAGGTTTGCAGTAAAGATAAAATGCTCAAAGTAAATGCAAACCGAGATTTAGAGTGGTTCGGTCAATCTTGACCTACTCCACTTTTGGCTTCCTCCACCGACGAGGTCACCGACGTCAACTAGAGGCCTTCCTTCAATAGGCGAAGGCCAACCACCCTTTTACAGTTTCACTCCTTTTGACGGGCTTAGGAGACAACCCTTACAGAAATTTTCTCTTCTCTCTTTACAACTCAAAACTTTGAAGAACAGAGGGAGAACTTTTGGCCTTTACAATAATTTTGAGCTCTAAGAATCACAGAAAGATATCAAGATTTCGAGTGTAAGTTTTCTACCTTTCAGTGCTGAATGGGTGGGGTATTTATAGGCCCCAACCCAGTTCAAATTTGGAGCTCAAAACTATCAATTCCCGGAATTCCGGGATCAGGCGGTTGCACCTCCTGATTGGGGCGATTGCACCGCCTGGCAGAGCTCGAAGACTGAGCTTCTGGGCGGTGCCACCTCTATCAGGGGCGGTTGCACCTCTCTGCCAGAGCTCGAAGACCGAGCTCAGGCGGTTGCACCTCCTGACTGGGGCGGTTGCACCTCTCTGCCAGAGCTCGAAGACCGAGCTCAGGCGGTTGCACCTCCTGATTGGGGCGGTTGCACTGCCTGCCAGAGCTCGAAGACCGAGCTCAGGCGGTGCTACCTCCTGTCAGGAGAGGTTGCACCGCCCAGTCTCCCCGGGAGACTTAGCCCAGGCGGTGCTACCTCCTGGCTTGGGCGGTTGCACCTCCCACAGCAATCAGGGTCCGAATGGATAGATCCATTCGGCCCAATTTGGGTTTTTCGGGGGCCCAATTGCCCCAAGATTAAGCTAATGGGATCACCTCCCATTTCCAACTTAATCATTGTGCTAACTACGATAAATCCTAAAACAACTTCTGCAGCTTGCTCCGGTGCATCAATCGCTTCTTCCGGCGAGTTTCCGGTGAACTTCCGTCGATCATCCAATGAACCCTCGGTGATTCTCCTGCGGACTTCCGGCAAACTCCTGGACTTGCGACGATACACTTGGCGAGTTCCGACGAGCTTCTTTGGCAAGTTTATCGACTTCTCGGATTTGTTCCCGCAGAACCTCCGATGACTGTCCGAACTTTCGTCGAGCTCTCGAACTCCCAACGTGATCATTGTCATGACTCCGGCGTAACTCCTGCTGCATGTCTTACTTTCATCGTAGTTAATCCTGCACACTTATCTCAACATATAGGTTAGACAACAAATGACAATTGACTTCATCATCAAAATCCGAGATTCAACACTATACAGGTTTTAAAAGATAATTTCACTGGGTTAAAAATCAAGAGAGAGAAAGGTTTTGTTGGAGCAACGAGGTCAAATGATTTTACTTTCATAAGTGTAGGGATCTCAATATAATTTTTGAAAGTATATAGACCAAAATGCTAAAGATAGCTAATTATATGGTAATCTATAATTAGCCTGGTATAATAAAAAATAATAATAAACCTCTCTTTCCACAACTTAAACAAAATACAATGCTTTCTCACTTGTTGTTTAAGAGTATATATGGTTAAATGTATTTGATCGAGGATGTTTACCGTCAAACTAACAAACTAACTATTTTATAGTATGAATTAAAATATCCAAAAATTGACTAAAAATTTAATTTGTTATGAAAAATAAACATATTAAAAATTAAATATCATTTTATTTGGTAAAATGAGCTTGACGGAGTTATTGAAGTAAGCCGGGACTTATTTTTCAAAATATAATTTAAAAGGAGTGTTAAAATTAAAAGTTATATTATTTGAAGGATTTTAAGAGTCTTGTTTGTTTAGATATATAGACTAATTAGAGTTTTAGTTAATTAAAATAAAAGATCTGATAAAGTTATCTTGGTTTAAGTTGCTATTCAACACCTGCAAATAGACATGGTACCTAGATGTATAGATTATCCAAGTATTAAGTAGTTAAATCAATCTATTATAAGTATTTTTTATCTTAAGAAGTTTAATATAGTTTTTTTTTTCTTTTTAAATTCTATCATTTTTTTTAATCTTCTACTTTGTTAGATTTTAAGTTAGTAGTACCTTGTTGTTGTTGCTACTATTTAAGATAGTATTTTTCAATATGATAGTTCTTTTCTCTACATACATCCGATTCCAACTAGATTAAGCCTATCAAAACCAGAATAAATCAATGGTTTTATGATTTTAAATTGAACTAAAATTGAATAGGACGGTTGGATTCCAAACAACTCTAAAAATAAAAAAAAGTTAAGATATGATTGTGCTTCATGGTGTATAAGTTATTACTTTAGATTTTTTATTTTGATGACCAGAATAAATCAACGGTTTGAATTTGGGTGGGTATTCAATATCTCCATCTCGATAACTAATTAATTTAATAATTATTCTTTTGAGAGGAATATTTGTTTCATCAAAACAAGTACGCTTAATATCTTCATCTTGATGATCAAATGGTTTAACAATTAATCTTTTTAACCTTGTTAACATTAGAATAATTTATTTTTTGTATGACCCTTATTACTTTGCTCTATCATCCGTGTAACAATAAAAATAGTAATAGAGACAAATGAGGAAGAAGATGAGTGATGATCCATAGTTTGAGAAATCCATTAATAAAACTCTTCTCTCGCGGTCTTTAATTTGATAAAATTTATATGATCAAATTTAGCATTCCAAATCGATACACATCATTTGGTACTCATTATCAACATATATATATATATTATATATTAGATGCTTAACCACGCCACTTTTGTGTCTTTGCTTATGGTTACAAATGTTTATTTCAGGGGAATTAGTGCCCGTATATTACTAATTTATGCAAGCAAACTCGTCAAACATCCCTGAAGTCTGGAGCACTCGAATTCATTTGGTCGGTCCCCACTGGAAACCTTAAGACAGTGGGACTTCCATCAATGAAAAAGGCAGCTGTCCTGTTGCCAAGGAGTTCGCTCCAGTAAACATTACACAATACATGTCTTCTGCCGCAGAGAGAGAGAGAGAGAGAGAGAGATCTGATCAATTACTTGTATGATGTGTTTCCCGGTGCTTCAGACTAGTTGGATTCGTGTTCTGCCAGGCGGGGACAAGCATGAGCATTCCGATTGAGAAGAGTACAATTAGTAAAGAGACTGAAAGACTGGGGGTGGATCAGCAGGATTGGGTTAGACATGGGGACTGTGCTATCTCTTTCAGGTCAGCTCCTGCTGAGATTCGTGTGCGTCAAGCCACTCAAAGCAAGCAGGCAGGCAATCACGCGGACGACTCTGATAAATATGACCCCATATTGGCAGCTGTTTTAAGCATTGCACCACATTCATTCTGGGGTACCCCTCCCACACTAAAGGCTACATCACATTCATTACAGAGTGGCCTTGAGCTTTTCTGGTCCCACGACAAACCAAAAGGTCCAACCCATATGTTTCCTTCTGCGGTACATCCACAATCTTTTCTCTTCCCGGTAACTATTCAAGAAAAAAGATGAGATATATTTTAATCTTGAATCGATTTCCTGACCACAAAGCCTTGAATCTACGAGGCTTCCTAAGTGTCCCTTAAATTTGCAGTGGTTTTGAGTATGTTCTTAATGGCTGTTGAGCTTAATTTAGTCCTGTTTTTTCCATGCTGATAGATGAGATGAATAAGGAAGGGAATCAGGAGTACGGCACTAGTGGTGCAAATTCAGCGCAGGCAAAGACATAAGTAGTCGAATCTATTGTCTCCAGAATTAGGGTGATATGCAGAGAGCCCATGAAGAAGTGAAGAAAGAGAGACAGAGAGAGTGGATTACAGATCAAGGAGAACGGGGGGGAGGAGGAGGAAGAAGAAGAGATGCCGACAGTTTGGTTTGCCTTGAAGAGATCTCTCCACTGCAAGTCTGAGCCGTCGGAGGTTCATGATCCAAAGGCCAGGGGGCATCTTGGATCCATCTTGACAAGGAAAGCGGGAAGGTCTGGGTGCTCTAGATCCATAGCCAATCTCAGAGATGTCATCCATGGAAGCAAGAGGCACATTGAGAAGCCACCGAGTTGCAGCCCGAGGTCCATCGGGAGTAGTGAGTTCATAAACCCAATCACCCATGATGTTATTCTTAACAATTCCAGGTGCGAGCTGAGGATACCTGGAATGGGAGCCTGCCAAGAGGGCGAGGCAGGATTGGATTCTCCCTGCGTTGGCACCCTTAGGCCTGGGACGCCTGGACCAGGAGGCCACCCCTCACCACTTCAATATAACCCTCCTCCATGTGGCGGAGCTAGTAGCACTCCAGCAAGAAAATGCCCTAGCTTCTCCGGTGACGGAGAAGACCATGGCCCCGGGGGTTCATCTCTCGCTACCGTTTTGCTTGGCCATGGTGTTGTCGGACCCCATCACGCCGCTTCAACACCAAGGTTCTCTCATGAGATGCATTTGCAGAAGTGCTCTGCGGCTGTGACCTGCCACAAATGTGGGGACAAGTTTGTGAAGTGGGAGACCTTGGAGGCGCACCACCTAACCAAGCATGCAGGTACCATGTCGATCTTTGCTGCTTTTAGTGGATTTCCTGGAATTGTTTAGTGTCTCATGTTTATTTCTTTCCTTCGCATCCATCCGACGAAGCATATGCGTACCAGAGGATTAGTGGTCGCCAATGTCTTGCAGCGCTACTGCTGTTTCTTGTTTTCCTACATCACAATCTTCTTCGGTTGGAGGTGAGGGACTGACTTGTGCTTCTCTTACGCATGTAGTTAGCGAACTTGTGGAAGGTGACTCCTCTAGGAAGATAGTAGAAATGATATGCAGAACAGGGTGGTCCAAGACCGACGGCAGCTGCGGACGGATCGAGAGGGTCCTCAAGGTCCATAACATGCAGAAAACTCTTACTCTCTTTGAGGAGTACAGGGAAACGGTTAAGATGAAAGCCAGCAAGCTGCCAAAGAAGCACCCTAGATGCCTGGCCGACGGCAATGAGCTTCTGAGGTTCCATGGCACCACAATTGCCTGTTCTCTCGGCATGAACGGCTCGTCTGGGCTTTGCGCGTCGGAGAAATGCAGTGTTTGTCAGATCATCAGACACGGATTCACCGGCAACGAGGAAACCAAGGGAGGGATCGGCGTTTTTACGACTTCCACTAGCGGTAGAGCACTGGAATCAATCGAGACGGATGAAGATGATACTTCCGTGAAGAAAGCGCTGTTGGTGTGCAGAGTCATCGCTGGGAGGGTTCATAAGCCTTTGGACAACTACCAAGAGCTAGTAGGTCAGTGTGCCTTCGATTCGTTGGCGGGGAAGGTTGGTCTTTACGCAAATATTGAGGAGCTCTATTTGCTCAACCCAAAAGCTCTACTTCCATGCTTTGTGGTAATATGTAAAACCCTCAAGTAACTTCCACTACGCCTCTCATAGACTTTGATATTGAACTTTCCTTCTTCGACAAACAGTAATTGGGTCGTCGTCTTGGTCGATGAATCCCACCTCCACATTCAGTGCCTTGTCTCTGCGTCAGAGATGTCAAAATCATACTGAGATGTCTGTCTCTCGGGCGTGAATGGCTTCACATCTGCATTTTGGGTTGCATGCTCTCACGTGACGTTTTTACTGTAGCATAGAAAGATCATACGTATTGATATGCGTTGCTTTTACTTCGTAGTCGTTGCTCTGATTTATAAAGCATTCTGTGCACTTAACCTTCAGCTGGCCACTGCTTCCATTTCTTTTTATTAGCATTCATTACAACTGGAATTTGATGAAAAAAATGTTTTCTTGTTCTTGCTTTTTGTGAAGATAAACACTACAGAATGATTCGGTTAGGTGAATTTAGCTTTTCTTCTTCACCATTTTGCAACAGGTAGGATTCGTTCATCCTGACTGGCTAATCACTGGGTAGTGTTCCCGGGACTGTTGGATCATGGTTGGTCTGATAAGAGGTCCCCCATAGCCTGTATAAAAGCTCTGTCTGCAGTTCCCGCTACAGGTGGGGATAGATATGCACCTCTAAGAAGGTGGAAAAGTGGCTTTAGATAAATAATATATTTCTTAGGAGATAATTTTATTGAGATGACAAGATTCTTTACTCTTATAGATCTTCTATAGATCTTATAGATCGGTATCGTTGTAACTTCTAAATCCAATAATGGAACGTGTAGATAAGACAAAAACTTTCTGAGTAGCATAGAAAAAATGTGTATCGTATATTTAATCTATTATTATTTCACTTTAGTTTCTAATATTCAAGTTTTCTACCTAAAAGTGGCATAATTATAATTTTTATGTCACTTTAGCTTTTCTTCTTCACCATTTTGCAACAACAATACTAGTATTTTATTGGTATAATTTTCTTTTTTACTATTATATAAATAGGTGACTGTAGTTGTGTCGCTGCGTGAAGTGACAACAACAGCATTGCTGTTTGTGGTGACTACAACAATGTACTGTAGCATTTGCTAGTTATAGTTGGCATCAATTGGATGTTGAAGGTTACGGTATCCAACTAATGCATGGCGAACTCGTAAGTATTAGGCACCACTATGACGATGTGGTTGTCGATCGACGCATGTGCATAGTCGCACGATGGGACGATCCATCAGCGACACTAGGTTAGCGATGCACTGTGAAGATGTTCTACCGATGAGGAATATGATAGCATAGCACAGCGATCAGTGAGGTCACTAGTCGACCATGTAAGAAGACGTGCACCACCGCGGGTGGCGCACAAGTGACAAACGACTGCTATACCACTGACCTGTGCACGTGGGCACGTTGGAACATAGGGGCGACTATGAGGGTTATGGTTTCATTTATTAAAATTATATTTTTACTCTTATAAATCTTTTAATTCTAACTTATATCCTATTAATAGTTCTACCCTTCAAAAATATATAATTTCATTATATATCCCAAGCAAAATTATAGTTTTATCCTTTAAATTTTAAAATTTTTTACTTATGTCCTCAATTATAAAATTGACTAGTTTGATTTATTTTAATCAACTATTTTGATCAGACTTGATTATATTTGTATTTTGATTGCTTGACTAGATTTAAATTCGATAAATTAAGTTTTGATCAAATTTGAAAAAAATTAAATATTAATTAATTATTTACTTTGTTCAACTTTAATGTTGATGGGCTTAATTGAGTAAATAGTTCACTAAAATCTATGAGTCTAATTTGGGTGGACCAATTCTAGGCTTGCCCAATTAAAAAAGATGGATAGGTCTAATTTAGGTTTCTAAGTGGAATTTTAAAAAATATAAATTATGATTTTCTTTTATAGTTTTCTCATATGACATATTGATAAAATTTGGTATATGATGAATAAAAAATTTAATTATTGTTCTTATAAATTTATTTGGTTATTTAGATACATATATTTAAAATTTTAAAATAATATTTATTTTTATATAAAAGGTATGATATATGATTTATTTAGTTATTATATAAGTTTTTTTATATTGATTAATATTCAATAATAATTAAGGTTATTGTTTTATTATTATTGAATTATTTTGACATAGATTAGATTGAAAAAAATTTGGTAAATATTATTTGTAACTCATGTCCCTAAGTATTATTTGACTAGTAAACATCAAAATAGCCTAGGATGATAAGCTTATGGGATATAAATTATAATAAATATTTTATTATTTATAAGATATTTTAAATTATATTTTATATTATTGTATTGGTCTTATAGTCATTAAAGTGATCTAAACTAAAAACTTATAAAATTACATCAAAGAATTAGTCCTAAATGATATTAAGAAAAATAATATTCATAATAGCACATATAATTAAGAGATTTAGATAATTCCAAAGGAGAATCTACTTCGAATAATTATGTGATGGGATAGAATGATATTGTCTTAAATATCTTTATAGTTTAGGGTTGTATACCTAAAGATAGCAACTATTCCACAAAGATGATATCAGTCCTCTATAAATAATTTTGAGTAAATACTAGAGATATCAATATTTCATTATGAAATATAGATGATATTAATAGTTCAACATTTATTGGTAAATTCAAAGTATTTAATATTATATTATTTTATTATAGTGGTACTTTCATCATTATATTCTTGTAAATATTCTTATATTTTTTATATTAAATTATTATAATTGATTTGAGTATATACAATTTACACTAGATATATTAGACTTTGATCAAATCAGTTGAAAGAATCACAAACATAACTACTTAAAGTTTTATAAAATAAATAATTAAGATAAATAATCAAGAATGGTCTAAAAGATTTAATTTTATGATAATTATTAATAATATTTAAACTTTATTATAGTTTACAACTAATACATTAGAATATTATAAAGATCAATTTAAATTTATTGTCGAGTCATTAAGATCATTGATCGACATATTAATGAAAGAACTAACTAAAATTGAATATAATGATATTTGAAAATTTTAAAATTATATCATCAATATGACTGAAAAAGTTATAAGTCCAAGAATATTAAGCATGAATGTAATTGAGTTTTTTCTTGTATAATTATTTTTTTTTATTTTTTTAGTTTGGCTTATTTAAATTTTACTATAATAAAATTAAGGATAAATAAAATTTAAATAAGCTAACTAGTATGTGTATTTAGAAAAAAAAAATAAGATTCAAATAGAAAAGACTTATAATATTTTAGGTACTACTAAAAGAGTGAGTAATAATAAAAGAAAGTTGAAATGTAAATCACTCATGTTTTTAAATGCTATATAAACTTATAAAAGAAAAATCTTCATTGGTAAAGTATTACTTCTATGATAAAAAAAGTTAAGTGAAGAAGGACAATGAGGTTTTGGTTCCAAAGAAAAATGTATTAGTTTGACTTTTATATGTTTTGAATCAAACGTTACAAAAGTTATTTTTTAATACTTGATGGATTGATTCTGAAGCTTTAATTTATGTTATCAATAATAAGGACTCATTTTAATATGAAAATCAAAAGCGTAAGAAATATTTATCCCCTACGCCCAGTAGGATTTATCTTCAACCAAAAGCGATACTAGTTGGGACTTATTACCTATACATAGTAATAATTCATTTGATAGATCTTGAGTATGTATGCATAATTTTAGAATTTTAGTTTTTTTATCTAAAATTGTCAGTATATTATTTTTCTTTAGTATATATATTTATGATTCAACAAAAGTTAACTTTTAAATTCTATATGAGGTCTATACATAATTAATGTGAATCTTAAATTTACAATGATCCTATAATCAAATATTAGAATAAAATATAATTTCATAAACTTCTTAATATTATATATGCATATATTTATAGGTCACTCCATATTCTTTATTTCAGTGGAAAGAAATATTTTATCACTTTTATAAATTACATATTAAGATATAACTATCTAAGGTCTCAATCTATTAACAACTTTAAGTATATATAAATGAAGTCGAAAGATAATTAAATAGAAAAGTTAAAAATTATCGGATCGAGGTGATAAATTTTATGATACTTATGATGAGTTTGGTCATAATTTTATTTTTTTTATTAAATTCTTAAAAAAAAAAGGATATTTATGCTTAGTATATTTTATTAGATGTTCCATAATAATACTTAAAGGTGAAATCATAATCTTATGAATATGATTAAGAGTATGATAGATTATTCTTCTATACCTGGATCAATTTTATAAATAACTTAAATATGATTACTAGAAAGTCAATTTTTTAAACTTTTTTGAGTTATTGATTAATAAGAAACCGGAGACATTTACTATTTAGGATTGTCTTGCATAAGAATCTTTAATTCAAATAAAAAAAATTGAATTCAATGACTATTTTTGAGTATTTTTATTATTTATTCAATTAAAAAAAAAGATATACATTTTATTACTCTAATCATATTACGAGTATATAATATGGAATTCCTAGAAAATGATTGCTATATGAATTATTTTAACAAGTAATTACTAAATGATAACATATTTAAAAAAATAAAATATTATTAACTTGAGACAAGATTACAAAAATTCTGCTCACCAAAGCTTAAAATAATATATAAGAATTGAGGCCAGTTCAATCTTAGGAAAAAAATATATTTGATTCTTCAATTTTTGCAAAAGCAGCAAGTGGGCCGTCTTATTTACATTTCTTTATATGTATAGTAAATTGGTACGTTGAAACTTAGATATGAGGTTTTCAATATTGTTAACGCAATTTTTAAGTAGCCAATGTGAAGAAACTTCTTTCTTCAGTTTATGAGATTTAGATCATCACTTTCAATTTTTAAATTAGTTATTATTTCTTAATAGCTAAAACTAAGCTTCCTTTGATTGCCAATGCTTCATTGAGCTTTGCCATCCAAATTGTCATCGACTTGCAGCCTGCAAAAATACGACTTTTAATACTATCTTTGATTAAAAATCTAATTTTATTCTTATCCGTAGATGCATCATAAGCACCATCTGACACCAATAATACCCGAACAGCAATATTACTAAATGATGATCGGAGGTCAACGCAAAGAATTGACTATCTCTCTGTTTGTTCTCTTTGTCTTGACTCAATAAATTGAAGGTATGACCCCACAATTAGGCCAATGGACCTATCTATCTGTCCTATCCTTTGGACATAATGCACCAATTAGGTCAAGGCCTTACAAATAATAAATTAAGACTCTCTGGAGAGGTAGACACGAATTCTTGTTTTCTTTGGTTAAATTCTCCACACGTCTTATAATGATTCTCGACCCTCAGCTGAGGCACTACTTATCCCTTGTTAATTTGACGGTGGAAATCACACAAACACCAATATTTATAGTAGCATTTGACCTTGGCAAGATTCACATCCCTATGCACTTGGATTTTTTGGTTCATGGACCCTCCTCCCACTGCTGCTCACCGAGTCACCTTGTTATCTATTCCCACTTTGGTCACCGATCAACATCATGTCATTAATGAAGCCGAACATTTTCGGCATCTGCATTTATATTCACACATAAGATAACCATGTATCACATGGTCTTCTCCGTGTAGTTGTTGCTTCGAACCATTAACCAGCCTGCACAACACCCTTCGACATTGGGTCTCACTGGTACTCGATCGAGATGTTCCCCTGTTGCCACTAATATTCTTCATGCAACTGACTCTTTTGACGGCCCGGACGAAGTCTGACCGGTCAAATGCGACGCCAGAGGGAAGATCCCATCCGTCTGATCTACATCGGACGGGCAAATCTGGCGCCAACGAGACACCGACAGGTCAAACTTGACGCTCCCGCGTGTCGAGTGGCATATGGGATCCACGCCGCAGGCGTGTCACGCGGTAGGAACCCGAGGGTCACGTGACGAGACGCGGTGGGCCACGGGGGCGGAACTGTCGACAGTGGCTGCGCACGTTGATGTTAGGAGCCTGAGCACCGCGAGATCTCAATCGAACGGCTAGTGCTGGTTGGAATCTCAGGTCGGCAGGGTTAACGCCGTCAGGTCCGTCGAGTTCGCGGTCAGATTGATCTGAGGGTCGCCCAGTCGGAAACGCTGTCAAATGGTACGGTTAAATCTCGCTTTCTCGGTGTCCCCTATAAAGGCGCAGCTAATGGGACGCCGTGAGCAGAGCAGCAACTTTTTCCACTAGAGAGGAGAGGGGAAGACGAGCGAGGCGAAGAGATTCTTTAAGAAGGTAGGATCGGTGACCTCAAGGTTTATTTTTATACGTGTCTCTAGTTGGTTTGCATGGCAAATTTTTACACTTGAGGTCTAATTTTTGTTCCGTTGATTCGTGCGGGGGTTCCCAAAGATTTTCGCGAAATCTGTTGAATTCTGCTGGTTTTGATTAATCTTTCTGTATTTTATGGTGATTGGTGATTGAGGCTCGTATGCGAGGTTGATCAGGCGTTTCTTCTTACAAGCTATGATTCGTTAGGGAAACAAGTTGCAAACTTTGATTGTTGATAAAAAGCAAAAAAGTCTTCGCTTTGTCTTTGCTTTTACCTTTTGGAGTTGGATGGGTGTATGTTATCCGTTGTTAGGCTTGAGTGGGTTTGGTGTTTAAGGTTAATATGACGTAAAAAATAGGATTTTATGACTTATATTCTGACACTTGCTTCTTTCCCTTTTTCCGTTTGATTTTTTTGATGTTTCCTTAAATCGTGTTCTTTCTGAGAGATATTGATTATCTGTTCATTGTTTGTGAATAGAAATTAACAATCTTACATGAAAAGATGAAGAGGGAAATGACTACCCTCCCATTAAGTTCTGCAGTGACGCATAAAGTTTTTTGCAAACCTTTGATGCAAATCACTTATGCTCAGTGTTCCCCTGATGCTTTCTTCCAATATCATCAATATTCTGCATTGCTTACCTCTATATAAAAGAAAAGAAAAACTTGTCACTAGGATGATTCTCTTTATCAGCCTTCACTGCTCTTCACCATCTTCTATGCATATAGCCTAATCCACATGTTCAATGCACAACCAAGAAATATCAGTGGAAATGAATTGGGTTTTTCACATATGTTACATTTGTGCACTGATTAATTCTTCCTGTATGGAACTACATTGGTTTCTTATTTGATATAATCTTGTCATTTTAGCAATATTTATTATTTATCAGTGTAATTACAGTTATCTAATGTGAAGTTAAATGACATCCATCGTAGTAATTTCAGGATTTGCAAGTGAGGACTAACCTACAAAATATTTCATAAGTCGGGAATCTTTGGAAAACCACTCTTGGATGATCCAAAGATTTTGGCCTACTTCAAGGATCTGGAAAATATTTTGTGTAGAAAAGGATTTTGTCAAAAAGTTATTCATATGGTTAAAAAAAGTGGAGGCTTGACTAGCTACGGTTGGTCTCAAGTTTCCAGTAACATACAGTTTTCTACCATATTTCTCGGCAGCATACCACATTAGGACCTTATCAAGTTTTGCTTTTTTAAATGAGACATTGTATTTTAGTTCATGTCTTGCATAAATCAATTTTGGAACAAAACAAAATAAGTAACACAGAATTTTATGGTGATTAGTCTAGAGATGAAGATATTCTAATTACAGAGACAATTAATAATACTGGGATGCTCGAAAACAACACCAGGAAGGAAATCTTCAATTTGCTATATATAAAAGGCTTACACCTAACAATGCTAGAGTTGGAGTTTGATATCAATTGTTCAGGATGATGGATCATTGTTGGTGCACTTGATACAATCTGGCAATAAATGTTGGTTATTTTTCAATAAGACCTATCATAGTTATCTGTTTTTGTTCTTCTAGGATGGATACTTGGTAAGGTGACAGAGGCAGGATGCATGAAGTTCTGGGATGGGAGACTGATTAGAATTCTCAGAGGGGTATAGGCGGGATGCTTTATCCTAAAATTATGTCATACTACTTACAGTCTACTTGAGCTCATATTAAAAATAAGTTATTCAATGAATCTCAAAGGAAGAAATGGCAAGAATAGTTACACTCTGAAAAATCATGTCCATTATTTCTGTCAATGAATCATGGTCATTATTGGTGGTTGTATGATCTTGTCGTGATACGCTTGATTGTTTTGATCTCCCTCCCTCCCAGAGTTTATGCTGTCTTTTTTATGTTCATGCAATACTTTTAACCAGTGTGAAAATTAAATTAGCCCCCGAACTGGTATATTCTCGATGGGCATATCACTGTAGTTTCACTGTTATAAAAAATTAAAAAGCCATGTGCTTGTACTCTCCTAGGCAATGTTATTTTTGTCACCTCAGAAGCTGTTAAAATTCTTCATTACCACATGTGAAGCTCTTAATTTCTGCATTAAGACATCCAATGAACAAAGAAGGTTTTGCTAGTACGAGGGCTCATCATCTGTGCAATGAAAGAGGAAATCCTCAGCATAATTCATTCTGTAAAACCTAGAATATTGGATTAGAACTACCATCCATAAATTACTAAGGAATTGTGAAAGCCCAATGCCAGTCGGTGACTAGGCAACATATTGCCATATATATGTAAACTTGTCGGTTATGTTATGAGAGAATCTGGTCAATTGTGCCAATGAATCTTTTCTTTCTACTGCTTTTGATCATTAAAGTATCATCGATGTGGTTGTTAGGCTTTGGTAAGTGCCATTTAGAAGAATGTAATGTTTGCCTCAAGCTCTTCAGTTTCTGCACTAATGTTTTATGTAAGAATTATGAACATAGAGTATGTACATATGCTATGTGTGAGAACAATTTCAAATTAAGTTGCTGTCTGCACTACTGCTATCCTCTACAATTACAGAACTGCTTAAGAATGAATGAGAGATACTGTAGGACCCAGGAGTTTTGCCTGATCCACCTTTGAGACCCTAAAATTTTCTCAGTGCCTTTGGCCACTAGCTTAAAAGATAAGTATATAAATAATCTGGCTCCCTAAACTGCATAGACAATAGTCTCTTTCAAGACTTGGGTAGCTATGTGATTCATTGGTTTTAAATTGACTGAGATGTTATTGCCTTCATTCTCTTCCTCCTTTCTTTTTCCAGTAATTATATGCATCTTGCAGTAACGATCTCCTTTTAAGTCAGCTGTAGCCTCATTTGGTTTTCATTGACAAGCATGCTTTTATGTGATATTTGATTGAGGCTGTGTTCCTTTCCTCTTTCATGCACAGATATCTCATGCATAGTTGATTCTCATCCTTCTAGCATGGACTCTCATCAGTTATGTGGATTGACTGGTGCAAACTTATCGTGCGAATACCCTTCTCCAAGAAATCTAGTGCTTATTGAATGGACACTTGATTCCACAAAATCAGCTCTTGGCAACTCACCCAGCTCCCCTCTTTCTAGCCAGTTTGAGTGTGACAATTTGTCTGTGCCAAGCAATATTCAGGATCAGCACAGCTCCACAGATACCATCCCAGGGGTTAGCCTCTCTGGGTACTCTCCGTTGGACACCGACAGCAGATTCAAACGGTCGCAAGTTCAACTTCCAGAGGGTATCCAGATACAATCCAATTCACTTTCTGTAGCTTCCAGTCAGAGCATGAAGCACGCGTTACAGGAGATTGAAACTGCTCTCATGGCACCGGATACAGATGAACCAACAACCAGCACTGATCCTGAGTTGAAGGAGAACAAGCAAACTCAGCTGCCAAAGCAGCGGTCAAGAACATGGACCCATGAAATCCAGTTAGAATCTCCTTCTCTAGTCCATCCTTGTTACCTCTCCGGTAGAAATTTGAATCCAAGTCATGAAGTGCGTCCAGAGAAACGTCTCAGAGAAATGAGGAAACCATCAGGTAATGATGTGAAACAGCTTCTAATCAAGTGTGCTGAAACTCTATCCAAGAACAAGATAAAGGAATTTGAATTATTAGTTGAAAAAGCCCGAAGTGTTGTTTCTATTACTGGAGTACCTATCCAGCGACTTGGTGCTTATATGCTGGAAGGGCTGGTGGCAAGGCACAAGTCTTCTGGCACCAACATCCATCGTGCCTTGAGGTGCCGTGAGCCAGAAAGTAAGGAGCTTCTTTCCTACATGAGGATTTTGTATGACATATGCCCCTACTTCAAGTTTGGGTATATGGCAGCGAATGGAGCAATAGCTGATGCGCTAAAGAAGGAGGACAGGATCCACATTATAGACTTCCAGATTGCTCAAGGGACCCGATGGGTCACTCTTATTCAAGCATTAGCTGCAAGACCTGGGGGTCCACCACATGTGCGAATAACAGGGATTGATGATCCAGTGGCAGAGTATACTCGAGGAGATGGGTTGCATGTAGTCGGGAAGATGTTGCTGGACATGTCCAAGAAATTCAATATTCCGCTTGAGTTTAAAGGCCTCCCTGTATGTGAGCCTGAGGTTACAAAAGAAATGTTGGATGTTAGGCTTGGGGAAGCCCTTGCCGTCAACTTCACTCTCCAGCTCCACCACACGCCCGATGAGAGTGACGACGTAAACAACCCTGGTGATGGATTGCTAAGGTTGGTGAAGAGTTTGTCCCCGAAAGTGATGACTTTGGTGGAGCAGGAGTCCAACACCAACACGACACCATTCTCGTCGAGATTTGTCGAGACACTAGATTACTACTCTGCCGTGTTTGAATCGGTTGATGTGATGCTGCCCAAGGAGAGCAAGGATAGGATAAACGTCGAGCAGCATTGTCTGGCAAAGGACATGGTTAACATCATTGCCTGCGAAGGGAAGGATAGGATCGAGAGGCACGAGCTGCTGAGCAAGTGGAGATCCAGGCTCAGCATGGCAGGTTTTAGACCTTACCCGCTTAGCCCGTATGTGAACTCAGTGATAAAGACTCTGTTGGGTTATTACTCAGATAAATATACGTTGATGGAGAAAGATGGTGCGTTGCTGCTGGGTTGGAAGAATAGGAACCTCGTCTCGGCTTCTGCTTGGCACTGATCAGTAATTGCCCATTAGAGAGAAGCCTCCAAGGAATAAAGGTCAGATCGCTGAATGCAGAACATCCACGTACGAATCTTGTGATGTATCTCGTTGTTTTGTTGCCCGCTACCCGAGTGCTGCGTCTGTTGTTGTAATCAGAGTCTTCTGTGACACCAAACTACTTGGGAGCTTGAGAATCGTATGTATTCGATTCTGTTTTCTTCTAATCAATTTTTTGGGCCCGAAATCAAATGGGTCGGGTCTGATCGGGCTATCGATGTGAGAATATTGTTTGAAAGGAGGGTTGCGGTATCATCTACTCATTGGAATTATAATTTGTTGCGATCAATAACACGTACCACGGCTCGTTGACGTCTTGTCAGTTCTCGTATGCAGCAGTTGACTTCTATCTTTGCGTTGCTTGCTGGGTCAACCTATGATTTGCGAGATGAGCAGAGGACGTGTCCATCATGTTCACTTTCCAAGCTAGAAGACAGTAAGCGACTCGGATCTCTCTCTCTATGCAGCTCCTGTTCACATGCATGCAAATGACCCTGTTGGGATCTTATATACGTCGTCTTCACGAAGAGGGTGCAACTATCGAGTATAGGATCGATGTTGAAGCGTACCGCAACCGATGGTGGTAATGCCATCATTTTGTGTGAAAGCTTTTAATTCCCTTCTTCCTCTTTACGAATACTCAAGATAAAAGAGTAATCCATCAAATCACATGGTGAAATGAACCACCTTCAATTTTAATCAATCAAGTATGTACATATATTTCCAAACTTAATCAAAATGACAAAAGAAAGGACAAGAAAAATATAGAGTCACCAACATCTATCATCATCAACAGCACCAACATGAAATTACAGGCATGCATTCGGTTTTGCTTCCGAAACATTTCTTCATACTCACTCACTGCCATGATGCTTAGAATAGGAAGACCATCGGAGCAAATGCGGGCACGACGGCGTAGTGCCTGACAGAAGCAAATGAATAGAGACCTTATTAAACTTGCTTATTCGAAAATATAGTTTTTTTCTTAATTAGACTATTCCTAAGCAGCATGCCAATCACTTCATCGACCACCTTTGCTCCAATAAAGTATCAATGATGCCTACATCTTTTTACTCTCAACTTCTCTGCTTTTATTTCATCCAAAAAAGTTAGCTAAAAGCTTTTATTTCATGTTCCTTGGCATCTCCAAGTACCTAAGTTGCGTCTCTAACTCGAATCCAGACTGACACGTACACACAGTCTCAACTGTCTTCCATGAACCTTCATATATACTAGAGCGAAAAAGTAGCACAAGGAAACAGCAGCAGTAGATAAAACACACATTTACGTACTGGTAGTCGTATTTGGTAGCACGAGGCACTGCTCTAACAGCCGGTTTCGCCTTCGCCTTCGCCTTCACCGATCCTCCGCTCTTCGCCACCGTCGCCGGCTGCCTCGGAGTCCCCACAGAGGCACCGTCCTCCGAGATCGACAGCAGAGACGGCCGCCACGGCGGCACCCACCCGCGCGTCGCCCTTCAAAGAAGCTTCTCCGGCGGCGCAGTCTCCGCCGCTGGCTGCGTGTCCCCAGCTTCCGCCGTCGGCGTTGGCGTCGTCTCCTCCGGCAGGGAGGCTCGACGGCCGCAAGGGAATTCCAGTAGCCTCATCGATCCCTCAGCCCCTCCCAACGCAGAATAATTTGGATTACAAGGCTGCCATCGCAGGCATCGGCCAGTCGTGAGAAGACGACTTGGTACCTCACCACTCCCGGCGATTTGGTCTGTCTATATAACCATTTCCTCGTCGGTTGACCTGAAAGTCTTCGATAAAGTAGTCATTGCTTCTGACTGACTACTCCATGGATATAACGAAGTGGTCCTCAGTGACGTTTTGCGCAATTAAAAATAATAATAATAATACTAATAATAAAAAGGACAGCTGGGAGCGGATACAGTTTAGCTGGCGGAATAATATTATATATATATATATATATATATAGTTTTATTGGTATGATAATTAAATAAATATGTTATTACTCTTTGGCAACCATTTAGTAGGTAGGAAGGGTGTAATATTTTGATAAGCCCCATATAAAAAATGGGTTAGAATTAAAATTAATAGATTAATTATCTCAACAAATTAAATCCAATAATTATTTGCTAATCAGCAAATAAAATCATTTTAATGGGGAACGTATAGTTACACCCTTTTGACTTTTCCAAGCACGCCAGCTAATCCCCAAATCATCTGTTATTACGTTTTCCTTGTTTTAAGGCTAATATAATCGTTGGTAGGTTTTCTATCTGTACATCATTAACAATCACTTAATTAATAAACTAATGATGATATTATTAAAGAAGTAAAATCAAAAAGATAAAAATATCTTGCATGATGCAGTACCTAGAATTAATATTCCCAGTAGAAGATTCAAGTCCATTGGTGTTTCGGGAAGAGGAAGTATTTGTTCTCAAGTCCTCTCACAGCTGGTATCTTCCAATAAATGTGTTGCAAGTATTTGATCTCGAAGTCAAACCGGATCATCATCATCAGCTATCTTATCCTAATCCCACAGGTGTTTTCCCCTTAAAAAACACACGCAGTGGCCGTCCACGAAGGAACACATTTATGGGAAACAACAGTAGTTGCTGACTCACTACTCCACCAAACTTTTGGTGGAGTGAGATAATGAGTTAAGGTCACAAAGGCGATTCCGACTGTAATGCTTTATGATTTAATGTATTCTCTATACTGCACCCGAGCTGTTTAAAACTCGTCTCCTCTCTCTCTCTCTCTCTCTCTCTCTCTCTCTCTCTCTCTCTCTTTAATGTAAAAGGTAGCATGCAAATGGCATGCTTGTTATTATAAACATAAATATATTGTTAAAAATCTTTATAAGCATGATTTTTTTATATGATTTATAAATATATTGTTAAAAAAATTTATCGACAGAGTTAACTAAGGCATTCAAAGTATATGACTCGCTCATGTTTGGTAGTACGTTGAGTATTGATATTCACAAGGCCTGATTGCCCATTGAGTATTTTTACATATGCTTCTCGCGATACATTAAAATCGCCAGATGGTAGCATGCAAACGGCATGCTTATATTTATTAAGGATAGCTACTGATTTGTCTATAAAATCTATTTAAACTTCCCTTTTCTCAATTATCTTTCATGGTTGACATCACTTTTCTTTCCATCCAAACCTAACTTCACCTTCCATTCTAACTAGTTCATCATATATTTATGTGAGTATAAAAATCATTATTTTTATACGATACAAGACTTTTTTTTAATCAAAAATCTAAAACTAAATAATAATAGACCTAAATATTATGATTCATACATTTTAAATACTATTTAGAAAACCTTTAATTGATATGTAAACATATTATCGTCAGATCCGAAAGTTTTAGTAACACCGATCTACAAAAAGAATTAAGCTCGTATTTTTCTTCTCTTTCTATCTTTTGTAGGATTATTATAAGTGATGAATTTAGGGAGAAAAAAAATTAAGAGAAGATCTATAATCTCTTATTGATTAGTTTACGTGACTAAAGAAAAATAAAAGAAGATCTATAATCTCTTATATCTGTATACTCGCATATTCGTATACACATTATGTTGTAGACTCTAGAAGATCATATTTATTTATAGACGAGAGCAGAAGATTTAAGAAAAGTAATTATGAGAGTCTCTCGTATCAAAATCATCTTCTAAGGAATCTTATCATAATTAGATTTTATTTTTATTTACCGATAACCATAATTAAAATTTAATCATATTCATAATATTTTACTTAATTAGATAGAATCATATAATTCTTTTACGAATTATATATTAAATGATTTTTCAACAAACAAACGTGAACATGAGACTAAAGAGATGTATTTAAAATAATAATTTTGAAGTATCTGGATTGTTAAAACTAAAAATATTCCTAACCCGCCAATGAAAATCAAATTACTTATTTATTTACCATCTATATAATTTAGCTTTAAAACAAAGGAGTATATTTGTCCTCTCTATATATTTTAGCTTTAACGCAAAGGAGCTGATTTGTCCTTTGGAGTTGAGTTGTCCTTTGCAGTGGACTAACATGACTAGAGATCTATTTTATGTTGTTGTCATGAAGTTTATTAGAAGGGGAAAGGGGATATGATATTTCAATTTGAATGCCCAAAGGAGCTGATGTAACAAATCAGCAATCTAAATGCTGTCTTTGTCTTGATGTAGCACCGGACAAAATTGTGGCCGGCTATAAGGTTGTTTCTGTGGCAATTTTTTACTCAGCATCAGTAGTGCTTTGGAGGCTTCAGGAATGTATCAGAATTACTGCATTGTGTGCAAGTGATGCGTGAGTGTAAGATTAAAACTGTGTTTGAATGAATAAAAACTATATTTATATTTTGATATATAATTGAAGAAAAAATTGAAGTGAATATAATTGTGGATGCTTTAATTTGAGTAAAAATTTGATAAACTATTTTGAATGTGCATCGAAGCATGTGTTATTTGGTAAAATTATATTTTAAATATTTGTTGAATATTATTTGATAAATTTATTATTTTTAACATTTTTAATAAATATATTTTTTATTTAAATAAATATAATTTTATAAAATATTTAAATATATAAAAAGTATAACTATATAAATAAATATAAAATAATTTATAAAAATAAATAAATAAAATTCTACCGTATTGATCAATATCAATTTTTACAGGTAAAGATACTACTTCTCTTGAAAGCACTCTTTGTGGTAAATATGTTTATATGTTAGAAGGTATCTACGTCTGAGTTGTCGATAAGTAAGACGATTGGTATTCTTTCTCGGTTCAGCCAAACCATTGGATTCCTATAGATATATAAAATTGATAATAGGCCTTATCCCCATCTCGATCTCATTAAATCTTATTCCATTGTCCTGTCCACGAACACTTCCAATCCGTTCTATTATATATTCATATATATAGTCCTAAAGCTATGGAAGACACCAAACACGACCCATCCCCAACCCCTCCTCATCTCACTCTCAGCAACCTTTCCGGAATCGATTACAATCCATATCTCCTTGAGAATTGCAACACACATCATCCCCTCTGAGCCTCCCTCCCATAAGCCCCTCGAGGATACAACCCTACCCTCTATAATCGTCACCCACCCTATTACCATCCGCCATGTGGCCTGCTCATCACCACAGAAACCACTTCCATGCACGTGAGTGAAATGGGGAAACCCTAGCTAGCATACCCCAGCTTCCATGTTCTCGCCCTTCGCCACAGAGACATGAGGGCTGAGCTCAGGGGCAGCACTCCGGGCCATGTCTCCGTGCCTGATCCTAACCCCTTTGACACCCACCATGGGTCACTCTCCGGCGCTCTCAAGGGGTGCCTCGGAAGCCTGGATGGTGCAGGCATCGAGAAGCTCCTCCTCCACTGCGCCACCGCTGTCGAGGCCAACGACGCCACCCTGGTTCAGCAGGTCATGTGGGTTCTGAACAACATCGCCTCCTCGCATGGCGACCCCAACCAGAGGCTCACCTCCTGGTTCCTTAGGGCGCTCGTCACCCGCGCCTCCCAATTCTGCCCAACCGCCATCCCTTCCGCCACGACCGGGCTCACCAGGGCCCGGCCGATGACCGCAACCGAGCTCGTTGGCTACGTTGACCTCACTCCATGGCACCGCTTCGGATTCACGGCAGCTAATGGCGCCATCCTCAAGATGGTGCAGGGGAGGCGGAAGGTCCATGTGCTCGACTTCAGCATATACTACTGCATGCAATGGCCTACCCTCATCGACGCGCTTTCTGGAAGGCCCGAAGGGCCACCATTGCTCCGAATCACCATGCCCTCCGCTCGGCCGCCGGTTCCACCTCATCTGAATGTTTCCACGGAGGAGATCGGGCTGAAGTTGGCAAACTTTGCCAAGTCTAGGGATGTGCCACTCGAGTTCCATGTCGTCAAGGCCACTTGGAGCTGCTCCAGTGATGCTCTCAACGGACACTCAAACTTCCTCCAAGAGTTCGCGTCATGTCTGTTGGATCCTTCCTCGCTAGGCTTAAGGGAGGGAGAGGCCCTCGTCGTCAACTGCCAGAGCTGGTTACGGTATCTGCCGGAGGGGTCAGGGAGAGCTACTGACGACCTATCCTCGAGGGATGCATTCATGGAATTAATTCATAGGCTTAACCCTTGCCTTGTTACTGTGACCGACGAGGACGCAGACTTGGATTCCGCAAGGCTGACCTCCAGGATCATGTCATGCTTCAACTACCTATGGATACCATTTGATGCGCTGGAGACTTTCTTGCCCAAGGACAGCCCTCAGAGGTTGGCGTACGAGGCGGACATCGGGCAGAAGATCGAGAACATCATCGGGTTCGAGGGGGAGGAACGGATGGAGAGGTTGGAATCGGGTGCCAGGTTTAGTCAACGGATGACAAGGGCGGGGTTCGAAAGCTATCCCTTCGACGAGGAGACAGTGAGCGAGGTGAAGCTTCTTGTCGATGAACATGCGAGTGCATGGGGGCTGAAGAGGGAGGAGGACACGTTGGTGCTCACATGGAAGGGCCACAATTCAGTCTTCACAACAGCTTGGGTCCCAAGCGGATATGATGGATGAAATCGCTCGTCTTATGGTGGGAGTAGCACCAGCTCCTCGGTGGTCCTGAGCAAGAAAGATGACAAAAACGTGTTGCCGACAGATGCACAGCTTTTCTGAGCCTTCCGCAACTCCATACTGGCGTCCATCCGGGAGCAAGCCATGCAGGGCCGCCAATGATGCTGTCTATCTACCATTTCATGTGGCAGGGAGAATGGTTTATCTTCCTTACTTGTATGAGCGTTCCATTCATCCTCTGCTTACGAGCCGCCGCAGATTAATTCTGGTCTCCCCATTAAATTTCTTGGTATTTTATTTTTCCATGCCTGGAGCATAATGGATCCCCTTCTTGTGACATGGAGTCTCACACATCTTTTAGAATGCACTCGTCCACCAAAATCTCTGGTGAGTGAGTGCTTCCGGAGATTTACTTGAGGGCAATGCGAAACAACTACGATATACCACTGATCTGAATTCCAAAGACGTATCTCTCAAAGAACAGAAACTATTTTTGATAGGTGCGAACGCCAATTAATTTGTTTTTCCTTTTACGGGTAAAAAACTCCATCAAAATTGACTACAGAAAGGCAAACAAATGCAAGTGCGCACATCTTCAAGCTAATCACGAATGGTTAGGAAAGAAAACTTTTAAGGGAGACAGAACAAAGAATATTTTTAAAGCCTTTAATTGAAAAGGGAATCCATAATTAACAAAGACTAATCTTACGAGAGACCTTCAGCCCATCTATTATAATCTCCAGGAAGAGAATCCATGCATAATGGTTCCAGCGCGTGTTATTGTGGCCGCCACTGGTAATTTGGAAATCCTCCAATCAGGACGCTTCTTTCAAGATGTGGTTGAAAACTGATCGTGATCAATTGAACATGCTGGGATGGCATTCGACAAAGAGCACCGACAACACATCTAAGATCTAGAGATGGTGGTAAACACTGGCGAGGAAGCTAGAAAAGCCTTCAGCTGGCTGTTGCGACTTTTACCGGGATGCTACGTACACTCGGGTCTTCCACGATTCGGTACATGGAGTAGGGGAAGCGGATGGCGGCCACGGCTCCTTAGCGCGACGCCGCACGGCGAACTCGAGCACACGATGGTGGGCGGGTGGGGCCCGGTCCCCTTCTGGAACGTAGCCGCTGAAATAATCCAGGCGCCTCCACCATCTGGCGGCGGGGGTCCGTATGTAGAAGTCTGATATCAGCCGACGCAGGTCTGCCTGCGCGATGTGCACCGGTACTGTACATCGTGGGGGAGATCATCCCATCCCATCTTCCTTTCCCACTACCCAGTCACCAATTGGCTACTCCACCTCTACTCTTCTCAGATTTAGAATCTACGCTTGTAATTATTACTCAAACCGTCTTTTTTATTAACATATCAAAACAATGAAAATGAACTGTAAAAAATCATTTTCACAGTTAAAAAAGAAAATGTCATATTTCGACTCAAAAATTGACAGTCTGATATAGCGACGAGAATTATAGGTTTGAATTGAGTTTGAATATGATTAGATATATGTTGAAACGGCTTTTATGACGCCAAATATGGTTCTTCACAGAGATGTACAAAATTTTTGGTTCAACGACCGCAAAATAAAAGTCGCTATAAGTTTAGTATTTCGTAGATCCAATGTTTACGTCACATCACACGAGTTGGAGCGAAGCAGCACAGATAACATGCAACATGACAAAGAAGAATGACAGCCGATACGTTGTCATCAGCTACCAAGGTTGCCAAGCTGGCACTGCTCACCGTTGTTATCAAGCCTTCGATGGATGGGTTACAGAGATGAAGAGACGATTAGGTGGTGGTTTCGAGAACAGTGACCACACTCCATTTCAAGCACAAATATTTTAGGGTTCATCGAGGTTAAGAAGAGAGAGAGGGAGGGATGACTATCGAATACAGGGAAGTGTGTCTTTTTGTCCAGTCGTAAATATTATCTCGGTTGCGGAAACCATTTTCTTCTGCCAAACAGCCCTGCAACCAAGCCAGAAAACTTACTCCATTAGCTAAGCGAGTGCCGAAAGATCATTCACCGAAACCACAAGCGCAGGAAAGGAACAAAACTCCAGAAAAGGACTGCACAACCAACGCAAGCACGGGGGGGGGGGGGGTTGGCGCGCAATAAACGCAAAGCAGGACCAACGTGAAACGCGAGACGGGCGGCACCAAAATTATTAGCAGATATTGTGAGCAGAAGAAAGTAAAGAGAAAAAAAAAACAACAAAGAAATCATTGTCATTTTAGAATTGAAGGAAAGAAAACGTGCAAATAGAATAAGAAAAGGACAATTGCAGAAGGAAAAAAGAATAAGAATTGAGATAAAATTAAAGAAGCTCAAGAATCTCAACTTTCAGCCTGCGAAAATAAATGTGCCTCTGCAAATGACCAATCATTCGTTTTCGAAACGGAAACAGAATTTGAAGCTTCCATATAACGCCATAAAGATGTGAAACGCCCGCAAAGATCGTTCTTTTCTTTTAAGTTACATAACTAACCGATTCTGGCCGCCACTTCTTCCCCTGGGGGCCGGCACTCCGGCGGCTCCTCGAAGACCGAGACAGGGAGCCGCTTGTGGGCGACGCCGATGTCGACGAGGATGACGCCCGAGGTCGGGTCGGTGACGACGATCCCCTTGACGGGCAGCCATAGGAAGAGCTCCTCCTCCGACCATCCGACCACCCCGGAGAGAGCGCCGTAGCTGAGGTTGCCCCGCACCTCGCTCTCGAAGTAAGCGAGTCCATCGCCGTACCGGGCGTAACAGGGGTAATCGAGGCGGACCTCAAGGAGGCCGGAGGAAGGGTCGTGGGCGAAGGACTCTACAGAGTTGGGAAGGAGCCCGCCCGGGAGGCCGTAGTTCCGAAGAAGGTCCCGGATGGAGCCGCCACCAGAGGCTGCCAACGAGGAGGACAGAAAGAAAAAGAAGCATGGGAGAACAACAAAGAGTTCTCTACGTGATATAAAGGCAGGGAAAGGTGAGAGCTTTGCCATTGAAGAGAGAGAAAACGGAGAAAGTGTTTCAACAAGGGGTTTAGTTTCTAACGAGAGCGAGCGAGAGAGAGAGAGAGAGAGGGAGAGATTGACATTGCTTATATACGCGGATTGTAGTGGGCCCACAAAAGGAAATTTCAAGAAAATTATATTTGAATTTTGGGTGGGGCGATTTCTTGCAAAAGATTTTTTGTTTTCCCAAACTCCCCTTTTAATTTTTTTTCCAAACAGTATCCATAATTCAAAAAAATACTTAAATTATCTCTTTAAAAAATTAATTATAACTTTTCTATCAGTTATAATATTTTGGGCGATTACACTTTTTTTAAATTTATTATATTATTTTGATTGCTATAATAAAAACATTATAAGACTTATTTGAAAACATTATATATGAGCCAAATGAAATAAAAAAACACATTAAAAATCATTTTTATATTATATTAGTTTTCAAATATGCATTTATAATAGTATAAGAACAACATAACCCAAATAGGTATAAAAAATTAGCTTGCTATAGTGTTTTGGCCACCATAATAAAAATATCACAAAATCTATTTTGAGACAATTTAAATAATCTAAATGGACTCCTAACATCAATCTAACTAACTATATGTCTAAAAATATGATATTGTAATAGTTTACGAATAATAACAATCAAAGGGGCATAATATGATATTACTTATAGTATTTTTTAAATAGTTTTATAATAGTTTTATATTTTAATAAAAAAATATTATAAATATTATAAAAAAAGACTGCAAATGAGTCAAATGAAAACATTGTAATAATTCAAAATGGGTGAAAAAAAAAAACTGACAAAAAAAAGTTGGTGATGAGTATTTAAAAAAAAAAACCAAAAGGGAACGTTATTTGAAAAAAAAACCTAACTGAGGATCTTTTATATAGAAAAATAACCCTTTTTGGTGGGCTATTTGAAGATGGATGATTACTAGGTTTCCAAAACTGAATTTACGAAACCTACTTGAAAACACTATACATGAGCCAAATGGAATCAAAATACAGTATAAACCATTATATCATATTAGTTTATATATATATATTATTTGTAGACTCTTACAATATTTGGGTGATGCTATTCCTAAACTTATATATATATATATATATATATATATATATATATATATATATATTTATAATAGTTTAGGAATAGCATCACCCAAATATTCTAAGAGTCTACAAATAATAACAATCAAAGAGACATAATATAATGTCATTAATAATAATTTATAATATTTTTAGAATTTTAATAAAAATACCATAAATGTTATTAAAAATACTATAAATGAGTCAAATAAAAACACTGTAATAATTCAAAATGTATAAAAAAACTGACAGAAAGAGTTGATTAGGGATATTTTGGAAAAATCCTAAAAGAGAATGTTGTTTGAAAATAGGAGGATCTTTTATAGAAAAATCACCAATTTTGGTAGGCTATTTGAAGATGGATGATTACTAGGTTTTCAAAATTGAATTTATAAAACCTTGTTGGAAACAAATGCATTATAAATCATTATATCATATTAGTTTTTAAATGTGGATTTATAATAATTTAGGAACAACATCATCCAAATAGTATGAAATTGTAAGAGTCTACAATTAATAACAATCAAAAGGACATAATATAATGTCACTAATAATATTTTTAGTATTTTAATAAAAACGCTATAAATGTTAAATGAAAACACTGTAATAATTCAAAATGTGTAAAAAAACTGACAGAAAGAGTTGATTAGGGTTATTTTGGAAAAATAAAAATAAAAAAAGAGAATGTTGTTTGAAAATACGTGGATCTTCTATAGAAAAATCACCCTTTTGGGTGGGTTTTTTGAAGATGGATGGATAGTTATAAGGTTTTCAAAAATAAATTTATTTTTTATAGGATAAGTTTAGGTTGGATTTGGGATATCGATAGCATTGGAATTATAAAAGAACATATTATTATTATTTTACGGACTTATGTTAACTGAAAATAACGTGAATTTAAAGGAACCAAAAAATCTAATGAGAACCGCAAAGTCTTTATATCAAGGAAAAAAATGTTTTGGAATGAAATGAGAGGTTGTTCCTACTAAAATTTCCAAAGGGAAGTTAATGCATTTGTATGATTAAGTGATTAGTAGGATGTAGACGTTCTTATAGAAACGTTGTAAGACCAAACTCAGTACTCTATACTAGGATTATCTATCACTAAGAAGGATAATGAGAAAGAAAGAGGATGATTTGTTTGAAAAATATATATATATTTTTTATTTTTTCCAAAAATATCTCCTTTTTTTATTTTTTTATTTTTAATGATGATCTCATTTTGTATAATGTTCAAAATACCCCTAGTCAATTTCAATAGTATTTTTCTCGTCCATTATAGTGTTTAAGTTATCACAACAAAAACACTATAAAACCTACTTAAAAATACTATAATGATATAAATGGTTACGTAACCTCAACCAAATAAACTTGAAACCTAAAATATGATACCATAATGGTGTATGAGCAATAACAACCAATAGTATTTTTCAGTAGTTTTTATAGTATTTTCAACGCCCATAGTAAAAACACTATAAAGCCATTAGAAAACACTATAAGCGAGACAAATGAAATCAAAACATACTACAAACTATTTGATACATCATAATATGATTCAAATAGATATTTATAATAGTTTATGAATAACATCACCCAAATAGGGATGAAACATTGGTTTATTATAGTGTTTTGGTTATCGCAATAAAAACCATATAAAACCTACTTGATAATATCATAAATGACCCAAATGGACTTTTAGTTTTAACCAAACTAACAACAAATCTAAAAGCATAATACAGTGTTTGCAACACCTCAGTAAAAATACTATAAATACTATTAAAAATTACTATAAATGAATCACATAAAAACATTGTAATGATTCAAAACTAGTGAAAAGTTTGACGAAAAAAGTATCATTGGAGTTGGTAAGGAGTATTTTTGGTATTATTCAAATTAAGAGACATCATTTGAAAAAACACTAAAAGACGCTTTTTGAGAAATTTTTTTTGAGAAAAATCTCCCAAAGAAATATTTTTTATCTTATAAATATATGTTCTTCGATTCTCATTTGTCATTTATTTTGTTTGTATTTTTTTTATTTTATCATTATAAGAATTTTCTAATTTTATGATATTACTTGTTCATGATTTTGAAGATTAAATATATGATGATACCATGGACATTAGAAGTACTTACCCGAGGAAAAGATGCAATTGGCGATTTGAAGGCGATCGTCCTTTTTGCAAAACGATTTGCATAGGCTTTCTTTTAGAGCTGTGAGATCTTAATACATGTGAACATCCTCCAAAGAATTATCTGATATTACGATTCTAGAAGATGATCATCACTTGCAAAACCAATTAATTTTTTGAGCTTTGGTTTGGAGCTCCGAGCAACAGTGGAGGAGATTCTTTCAGGTTCCACGTTTAAATAGGGAGAAACCTTTTTCTCTTCGGATCATGATTCCTCCGTGATACTGTCGTTAGCATCGATGACTGGATTCTGGGCTCTTTCATCCTCTTCGCGGGTGAGCTTCGATCGATGTGTTCTTGGAGTGTGAAAGCCATCATGCACCTATTCTTTGCTTTGTACGCTCCATATAAGACAGCCATCCTGCACCTATCTATCTTCCGGGAAGGCAGCAAATGAGGACCCTTTGCATGTTTTGCAATGCTGGATTGGCTTAAAAAAGTAATGGCATCGCCCTGTTCACCGATCACCTGATCAATCAGCTAATCTACATCAAACCAAATCGAGTGTGTTTGTTTTGATTGTTACTAAGAACATTCCTCTCTCTCTCTCTCTCTCTCTCTCTCTCTCTCTCTCTCTATATATATATATATATATATATATATATATATTGTCAATTTCAAGTATCCTTAATTTATGTTTATTAACTAAGATTATGATTATTCAACACATTAGTTGGGTTCATTTATGAGTCCAAGGTATCAAAAAGTTAATGAGACTATACCTATAAGATCTCTTTGATGCTCACATCAGATTAAACGATTTGATTTGGTCAAATGTCTAAGTTAACATGTGTCCAATGAAAAAAAGAGCGAAAAGGCACATGCGAGGCTTTTTTATAATACAGTTGGTAATGACTTTTTAAAACTAGTTTCTTCATCAATGCTATATTACTAACCTTGTGGACCCGAGTCAGCACTCTCATTGTTATTTATGTCACCAACCTCATAGGATCGAGTTTCATCTAACATCTCGATTGAATAAGTGTGATGTGTTTGCGATCACTTACACGTCATTCCCTTATTTTATTTACCCTTATTTTATTGAATAAGTGTTCTTCCTTGGCAAAGTTGTTTATATTATCAAAAGACATCTCATTTTTTAATACAATCTTATTATCATCAGGAGGTGCTTCCTAGCTAATTCAATTATATTATTATTGAGAGATGCTTGATTGATTTGCTCACATCATTATCAAGAGACTTTTTTTTTATGGTTATGTCAACATCAAGAGATATTTTTTGATTGATTCGATCATATGTAATCGTCAAGAGATGTTCCTTGGCTAATTTAATTGTATCGTCCATGAGAGATACTTGTTGGCAAATACAATTGTTGGTTTAGATTTTAACTTGCTAGCAAACTCTCCAATCGATCAGATCAAATCATCATCATCATTACATCGGTTTTCCTTAGGCATGCTGCTTAGGCTATGACATCCTATCTGACTTGATTTGATTCTTGACATTCCACGTAGCCCAATAGTAGAGTTCCACATCAGCCTCCAACTAAATCGTTTGGGATTAAAGGAGATTGCAATCTTAGTGATCAATCTCTCCTGACCAACATCAGGCTACCATGTCGTTTGTCTAAATGGACCATTGGACAATCAAAGGGTCTGATGGTGGTCCTCAAGGGTCATTCGACCCTTATAAATATGCATTTTTGCACTTGGACCTTTCAAAACTTGGAGCTTAGAATGCTCCGTGGATTCCCAAACCCTCGTTTCCAAAGGGCTTGCCCAATTGAGGTACAATATCATCAACTTTGAGTATTAGTTGATGGGATTCAATATAATGATTTGGGGGCATTACCCGATAAGAATCCTATGATACTTATATTAGTAAAGTGGTTCTGAGGATCCGATCAAATGTCAAAGTTAGTCAATCATTTAACCATTAATGAGCCATAAGCTCTCGCGTCAAACCCTCGAGTCGACGGCTATTGAGGTAACAGTTTTATTGAACCAACTTTTTCGTCAGCACTAAGTTGTCAACCTCGCGAGGTTGACTCTCTCATTGGTATTACTTCACCAATCTCATGGGATTAAGTTTCAATTGACGGGTCCAGAAACTGGATAAGTGCGACGTGTCGATGAGGTTGACTCTCATTGGTATTACATCGCCAATCTCATGCGATTAAGTTTCAGTTGACGGGTCCAGAAACTGGATAAGTGTGATGTGTCGATGAGGTTGACTCTCATTGGTATTACATCGCCAATCTCATGAGATTAAGTTTCAATTGACGGGTCCAGAAACTGGATAAGTGTGACGTGTCGATGGCCATCTACGTTCCGACCCCGCATCAATACTAAACACCAGCGTCCATTGTTTCGTGGTGAGTGAAACCCTTGGGCGTTTCGGGGGGCCATGAACGAGCACCAGGTCCGACAGATCCTACTGAACACACAGGAAGGTAGCTGGACTGCGATGTGCACCACCACCAAACATTATCTATCAGACAAACCCTACAAACGACAGGACAAGGCACAACCGAGGTTAGCCAATTGCTTGGGTTGGAGGACACAGGTCTTGGGTGTGCAGCTGGAATTGGGGCCTCTACGCTTCAGACGTAACAAAGCAGGAAGGTAGATTTGGCTGAGTTAGTGTCATTTATGTCGATGATGATGATGATGATGATGATGATGAGACGGTTCTTCAAATGGCTGAGGAACTTGAGTTTGAACCCCTGACGTATGAATTAACATAAATACAAATGATTATACATGGACACTCATTCTGCTGTTTGCTGATTGATGCGAGTATACCTATGTTAGATGAGTTCCAGAAAAAAGAGGGGAAAATTCAGATCGAATTTAGATATAAGACTTAATTCACAGCCACTTACAGGGCTAAAGAGCGACGCATAATACGAGTAACAGCTGCAGTTGCTAGAACCAAGCCATAGAACGAACATACGCTGTCATGGAATGGACTTTCTTCCTCACATGTGCTTCTTCTTTCAGTAAAAGCAATGTGACCAGATACATACCTCAAGAACTTGGAGTGGATACTCTGAAAGAGCCAAATTAAGCACCACAAAGCTAACCTAAACATTTGTTGTGGCTTATAAAAATTAGTCCAAGTCTATGATTTCACACTGTTGGGCAAAAGGACATTTGCTTGCTTAACCACACTCTGTCAGCTTTGCTTCGGAGTCCGTTGTGTAGTTTATTGTGTTGCAATCAGATCCTTGACACAGGTCACTGTGGAACCCAATCTGGAGAAACGGAAAATACAAATTACTATCCTTCGTTAACAGGGAAGAAGAAGACGAGAAGAAAGCAACACTGTGTATCTGTTCTGTTCTTTTTTTGTTTTTTGCTTTACAACCTAAAAAGCTAAACACCGTCAAGAAGCAAATTCATGCCTCAGCCTTCGAGTTCATTTGTTTTCACAGGAAAAAACAGGAGAAAGAGTTAGATCTGTCATGAATGATTGTAAAATAACATATGTATTTTGTGAAAGAAATCATGTTACTAGCTGGCTGGCCAACCATGATAGGGTCAGCAAACTTTTTTTGTCTTTGGAGAAATTTATTTCTTCCATACTTAGATTTTTTTTGTTTGTTTATGATTGTATATTTTCGTCAATAATTTTTTTTTCTCTTAAATCAGAAAAAAAAACAAAAAGAAAAAGATTGAGAATGGAAACTAGAACAGGTTTGTCTTCTTTTTAGCACATCCATCTTCTTTCCAAGCCCACAGACAGACTGCCCGAATCATAACACTGTCAGTGGTCCTGCTGGGATTTGTATCTTCTCATCTCTGAACTCTATGTTCGCTACATGCGCCTAAAGATGCTCTTGATCTTGCCAACTCCATCCAGTGCATCACTCCTCTCATTTTGGCATTTTATCGTGTTACTTGCTTTCAAGCACCAGTTTGGGCAAAAAGCACATCAGAAGAAACATGCATGAAGCACATGTTCTTCCTGATCGAATCTTCCTAAAAGCTAAGGTCCCAAAAGTCAACCCTCGGAGGTGACATGCGTGAAAGAAGATCACTGGTAGGAGAGCCGGCCACATCCACCCCATCAGTGTGGTATCTCTAAGAACATAATCTTCCGTTTCCGAAACCCTATACTGCACAAGGAGGATCGCAATTGTAAAGAGAACAAGATTCCGACGTTAATCTGGCATTAAACTGAAACGGCTGTCTATGATTTATGACGTCCACAAACTTGTGAAAGATTTGGGGGAAGGCTGCTCCAAGTATGCAGAGATATTTGTCGTCCTAAAGACCCTCAGGACACCATGCTCCGAGAAATAGATGACTTTATCTCGTCGAGAGAATGTTAGGCCGGAAGATTAGCTAGCTGCACAAGCCATGGAGGAAAAGGTTCTGCTTTGGCGACCAGAGCAGTCGAAACCTTCCTTCCTTACGATGCTTTTGGAATTTTGATGTTCTAAATTCAACTAATTCTGTCTCTTGTATGCCGATGGCTTTCGTAATAAGATGATGATAAAAGATAAGATTTCCCCCAATTTAATAGAAGAAAAGATTTTTTCAACTTTACGAGGAAATCTCTTTATTCTGTTAATTCTTCCTCCTAATATGTATAAATAGGAGAGGGAACATGTCAATATATTCAAGCTAAAACTATTTCATTTCTACAATAAAACTTCTTCAATTATTATTCTTATCTTCTATTATTTTTATCACTGTCAACTTAAGGTTATGTTGATCATCCAACTAAGACTGTCTCTTGCATGGATCGAAGAGATGTAGTTTTGTTTGGTGGCAGTTGCTTTCATTATTTGTTCTATAATGATTTGCTGGCAAAGTTACATATTTATATATAAAGTTCGCCTTTATATATATTTTTTTCTTACGCAAAGGTACATAATAATATGTAGAAAAATATTTTTATATCCGATCTCCCTTATTCAGGTTTATCAAAAGGAGAAAAATGTTTATATGCCGCGTTTTCTTCACTCCGCTAGAGAAGTTGATTGCCGTGTGATAATTATTGTGCCTTTGCCTTTGTCAAGAATATTTTCTATTTGATTATTCTCAGGGTCCCATTCATCATTTCAAAGAAATGCATGATTATTCGTTGTGTGTTATGGGGAATCGATCGGAAGAGTCTCACCATGGCAATTCTCAAACACGTTGGAAGAGCAGTGGGGATGTCAGTGCCCGTCGGTCCAAGAAATCCCTATGTCGAGTAATTCGGTTTCCTGAATGCAATAAACCTTTAGCTGCAGCATATATAACAAAGGACAGGGACGGACTTCACTGTTGCACCAAAGGGTGACCCGTCTCTAAGGCCAAGTCTTCGTGTGACTTCACTGTTGCACCAAACATGAAATAAGTCTCGATCAAGCAAAGTTGTAGTCTTGGCATATATATAAATCTGCTCCAACCAATGAACAAGCAACAACTTAATATAAATCTTATAAAGGTCCTCCAATTTGTTTAGCTGGTCTCGATAGTTTAACGTGAGGTTTTGGACTCAAATCCCACCACCTTCGCTATTTATCATTTGAAATAAAAAAAATTACTTGAATGAAGATAGAGATAAAATGTCACGATACATACGCTTAGAAAAAAATGAAGATAGAGATAAGATACTTGTATGTGTTGGGCTGATGGCCCATATTCAGCCCATGTGGGCTTTATCAGCCCACAGCTCACACCCCCTCTTAACCTAACCCTAATTAAGATTAGGAGGGTGTGGTGGCTACATTTTAGAGGCAGATTAAAGCTATAAAAAGGCAGCAACGAGGCAGATCTTAGTAGCGACGAGATTCCAAAGAGAAGAAGGAGAACAAGGCAGAAGAGGAAGAGAAAGAAAGGGAAGAAGACAAGGACAACGCAGAGAGACTATTTTAGATATTGTGGGCAGTAACGTGATCCTTGTATCCCAGTTATTCTCTTGTGGTTGTTGCTTGGGTTTTCAGCAAGAGATTGAGATTTGTATATTCATTATTCTCATAGTGGATTATCTCTAGTTTGCCCCGTGGTTTTTACCCTTCACATTGAAGGGGTTTTCCACGTATATCTTGGTGTTCTGTTTGATTGTGTTTCCATTTTATTCCGCTGCGTATTTTGGTCTTCTAGTATTTGTTCCTATACAAAGGTTATTCCTGTTTATATCCCCATCAACTGGTATCAGAGCGGGGTTTTGGTGATTTAATTTTTGTATTTGAACATGGAGGCCAGTAATATTTCTCGCATGATTAGTTTGAATGGAAATAATTGGATGATATGGAAACCAAGAATGGAAGATCTCTTGTATTGCAAAGATTTGTATGGACCTTTGCAAGGGGATAGTGCAAAACCTACAACTATGATAGATGATGAGTGGAAGAGGTTAGATCGAAAAACAATTGGATTTATTAGACAGTGGCTTGATGATAGTGTATTTCACCATGTTTCTACTGAAATTTCTGCATATTCTCTTTGGAAAAAATTGGAAAGTCTCTATGAAAGAAAAACAGCTGGCAACAAAGCTTTTTTGATCAGAAAACTTGTGAACCTAAAATATAGAGAGGGTGCTTCTATTGCTGAGCATTTGAATGAAATGCAGAGTATTACTAACCAGTTATCCTCTATGAGAATGTCTCTTGATGATGAGTTGCAGGCATTGTTACTTCTCAGTTCATTACCAGAAAGTTGGGAGACACTGGTGGTTTCCCTTAGTAATTCTGCGCCAGATGGTATTGTCACTATGAGTCAAGTAACAAGCAGTTTGTTGAATAAGGAGTTGAGAAGAAAGAGTTCGGCAACATCTCAGAATGATTCACAGGCACTTATCTCAGAGAACAGAGGAAGGTCAAAGTCTAGAAGCAGTTCACGTATAGGTAGGAGCAAGTCAAGATCAAGAAAAGATATTGTTTGCTATAACTGTGGTGAGAAAGGACATTACAAGAACCAATGTAAGCAACCTAAGAAGAACAAGAAAAAGGGAAAAGAAGTGGAGTCTACAGAGTCAAAGGATAATACTACAGCTACAGTGCAGGGTGGTGATTATTTGATTTTGTCTCCTTCTGATGATATTTTTTCTTGTGTGTGTCAGGATCTTGAGTGGGTGATTGACACAGGTGCTTCTTATCATGCTACACCACGGAGGGAGTTTTTTGCTACATACAGGTCTGGAAACTTTGGTGTTGTCAAGATGGGCAACTATGGCACAGCAGACATCATTGGCATGGGTGATATCCATTTAAAGACCAACCTTGGCTGTAAGTTGGTACTTAAGGATGTGAGGTATGTGGTTGACTTGAGGCTAAATTTAATTTCAGTTGGAAGACTAGATGATGAAGAGTATGAAAGCAGATTTCACAGAGGGCAATGGAAGCTCAGTAAGGGTTCTCTTGTTATAGCTAATGGAAAGAAATGTCATACTTTGTACAGGTTGCAGGCTAAAGCTTATGGTGAGCAGTTAAATGCTACAGAGAAAGACTTCAGTATGGAGTTGTGGCATAGGCGATTGGGACACATGAGCGAAAAGGGGCTGCAAGCTCTTTCCAAGAGAGATGTATTACCAGATCTCAGAGGTATACATCTGAACCCTTGTATTGATTGTTTGGCTGGTAAACAACATAGAGTTTCATTTGCTAGTGCTGCTTTGTCTAGAAAAATGCATGCCTTAGACCGTGTTTATACAGGTGTATGTGGTCCTTTGAGGACAAAAACTCCTGGTGGATCTGTTGATGTTCTTGGTATAAGTGGTGCACTTTATTTTGTCACTTTTATAGATGATTTTTCCAGGAAAGTTTGGGCTTATGCTTTGAAGACCAAAGATCAGATTATTAATGTCTTCAAAGAGTTTCATGCCAGGGTTGAAAGGGAGACAGAAAGGAAATTGAAATGCATAAGATCAGATAATGGTGGTGAGTATATGGGATTGTTTAATGACTATTGCAGGTCGCATGAGATCCAACATGAGATGACAGTTCCTGGTACACCTCAGCATAATGCAATTGCAGAGAGGATGAACCGCACCATCATGGAAAAGATCAGATGTATGCTTTCACAGGCCAAGCTACCCAAAAGGTTTTGGGATGAGGCTTTGAGGACTGCAGTTGATGTGATCAACTTATCACCATGTACAACCCTAGATGGTGATGTTGCAGAGCATGTATGGTCAGGGAAAGATGTTTCCTACAAGCATTTGAGAGTGTTTGGTTGTCGTGCATTTGCACATGTTCCAGATAATGAGAGGTTCAAGCTAGATGGTAAGTCTAAAGAATGTATTTTTCTTGGTTACTCACATGATCAGTTTGGTTACAGGCTTTGGGATCCAGAAAAGCAGAAGGTGTTCAGGAGTAGAGATGTGGTCTTCTTTGAGGATCAAACCTTTGAGGATTTGAAGAAGAAGGCACCAGCCAAGACTTCTGTAGAAGGATTAGCAGATTGTGACCCAGTTATTCCTCCAATATATCAGGGTGATGGGGGAGATGTGCAGGAAAATAGTGTAGAGCCTGATATTGATTTACTTGCAGGACATGTTGAGCAAGAAGAAGTAGGAGAGTAAGTTCCCGCCGAACCTCAATTGAGAAGTTCTTCTAGACAACGTCAACCTTCCAGAAGATACTCTACAGATGAGTATGTGATGCTTACTGATGCAGGTGAACCAGAGAGTTACCAGGAAGCAGTTGAGAGTGAGCAGAAAGAGAAGTGGTTAGTTGCTATGCAGGAAGAGATGGATGCTCTTCAGAAGAACCACACTTATGATTTGGTGCTGCTACCAAATGGAATGAAGGCCTTGAAGAACAAGTGGGTTTTTAGGTTGAAGACTCAAGAATATTGTTCTCAACCAAAGTACAAAGCTAGATTGGTTGTGAAAGGCTTTGGTCAAAAGAAAGGTATTGACTTTGAAGAGATATTTTCTCCTATTGTTAAAATGTCTTCTATTCGTGTTGCTTTTGGTATTGCTGCTAGCCAGGACTTGGAGGTTGAGCAGTTAGATGTGAAGACAGCTTTCCTTCATGATGATTTGGAGGAGGAAATTTATATGGAGCAACCAGAAGGCTTCAAAGTCAAAGGTAAAGATAATTTTGTCTGCAAGTTACAGAAGAGCTTGTATGGGCTAAAGCAAGCTCCAAGACAGTGGTACAGAAAGTTTGATTCATTTATGACAGAAAATGGATACAAAAGAACGGCTTCAGATCATTGTGTGTACATCAAATGGTTTGGTGAGAATTTTATTATTCTCTTACTTTATGTTGATGACATACTTATTCTTGGAAAAGATATGTCTAAAATTGACAGGTTGAAGAAGGAACTGAGTGAGTCATTTGCAATGAAGGACATGGGGCTAGCAAAGCAAATATTAGGCATACAGATTTCTCGTGACAGGAAAAACAAGAAGATTTGGTTGTCACAGGAGAAATACATCGAGAAGGTATTGGAAAGATTTAGTATGAGCAATGCTAAGCCAGTTGGTTCTCCTCTTGCAGGTCACTTCAAGTTGTGCTCAAAACAGAGTCCGTCAAGTGATGAGGAGAAGGAGAAAATGCAAAAGGTTCCTTATGCTTCAGCAGTTGGAAGTTTAATGTATGCAATGGTATGTACGAGGCCGGACATCGCATATGCAGTGGGTGTTACTAGCAGATTTCTTGCAAATCCAGGCAAAGAGCACTGGGCAGCAGTGAAGTGGATTTTTAGATATCTCAGAGGGAGCTCTAAGGTTTGTTTAAGCTTTGGAGGTGGACCACCTGCGTTAACAGGTTACACAGATGCAGATATGGCAAGAGATATAGATACGAGGAAGTCTACTTCAGGTTATGTACTTACTTTTGCAGGGGGAGCTGTGTCATGGCAATCCAGGTTACAAAGGTGTATTGCTCTCTCCACCACAGAAGCAGAATATATTGCTGCTACAGAGGTATGCAAAGAAATGTTATGGATGAAAGAATTCTTACAAGAATTGGGGCTGAAACAGGAAAATTATGTGGTGCATTGTGACAGCCAGAGTGTCATCCATTTGTGTAAGAACCCAATGTTTCATTCCAAGTCAAAGCATATAGATGTCAGATACCACTGGATTCGAAATGTATTTGAAGAGAAGCAGTTGCAGCTTCAGAAAATTCATACAGATGACAACGGAGCAGACATGTTGACGAAGACCTTAACAAAAGAAAGACAGGAGATATGCCGACAGTTGGTCGGTATGGCTTCACATTGAGGAGTCATGGGACAGCCTCCCTTATGGGCTGAAGGGGGAGGTTGTTGGGCTGATGGCCCATATTCAGCCCATGTGGGCTTTATCAGCCCACAGCTCACACCCCCTCTTAACCTAACCCTAATTAAGATTAGGGGGGTGTGGTGGCTGCGTTTTAGAGACAGATTAAAGCTATAAAAAGGCAGCAACGAGGCAGATCTTAGTAGCGACGAGATTCCAAAGAGAAGAAGGAGAACAAGGCAGAAGAGGAAGAGAAAGAAAGGGAAGAAGACAAGGACAACGCAGAGAGACTGTTCACAATCATCTAGCAGTGTTCTCATCTCGGGTTAGATCAAATCTACAGTAGGCTCTTGCTGTGATTACTTGGGAGGTTTTAGATATTGTGGGCAGTAACGTGATCCTTGTATCCCAGTTATTCTCTTGTGGTTGTTGCTTGGGTTTTCGGCAAGAGATTGAGATTTGTATATTCATTATTCTCATAGTGGACTATCTCTAGTTTGCCCCGTGGTTTTTACCCTTCACATTGAAGGGGTTTTCCACGTATATCTTGGTGTTCTGTTTGATTGTGTTTCCATTTTATTCCGCTGCGTATTTTGGTCTTCTAGTATTTGTTCCTATACAAAGGTTATTCCTGTTTATATCCCCATCAGTATGAATCAATTTTATGCTTTCATAAGGGACACGTCAAGCTAGTTCTACTGTTGAAGTGATAAAGATATTCTAATAAAAACTTGATGAATGCATCTTAGATCGATGATTATGATCTCAGAAGAGTTTTATTAAGACTACCAAACTTTTATTACAAAAAAAAAAAAAATTACATTTATCCTTTGATTCATCTGCCAGAGTGACATGAAAAGTCCGGTTGGAGTTCTTCTTACTGAGTGAAGTGTATAAGATTCAGCATCTCGATTATGATGACGTTTGACTTGCTACAATCGAATCACAATGGCCGAAAGTGGTAGCATAGGAAAAAAATCATCTTCCCTCGTCAAAACCACCATTATTTTCACAGGGAAGCAGCGAAGGAGGTCAACTTGCATGCTTATCTCTAATTGCCTCCACATGACATGCGATTCCACACGAGAAATATAAAAAGCTACGATTATAGCATGTGAAACATTTCTTCTCTAGTCATGGTATGTATGTGGATGATAATAATAATTAATTATCATGTTAGAAGCTATAGTATGTATGTGGATGATTGACTACATATAAAAAAAAACTTTCTTTTGAAGCCTTAGCCTCAATTAGCCCCTTTGCCAACTTTTTTGGTTGCCAATGAGTTCATTTTTGGGTGGGGATGGATTGGCTCCTAAAGGACCACAATGAGAACGGTTTTATGAACACCACTGGTCCTACTTTTATTGTTAATATTTTTATGATTGATTTGGAAGATGAGAAATGATTTTTTGTCTAACAAAGACCTTTATCTCTCACATTATTTTTATTAAAGTAATAGTTGCTATTCATTTTTCCTTGACTTCCTTCGTATAGGTGAAAATTGTTGAAAAATGTCGATCCATTATTAGGTGGATTGATCTTGTTTTTGGGTAGGTTAAGTTAAACTATAATGGAAATCCAAGATGAGGATTGAGGACTGAGTTTTATTTTTTTTTATGATAAAAAAAGTCATATTATTCGATGATTGTAACCCATGCCTCTAGCATCCGAAGCCATCAAAACAGTAAGATCTCGAGGATAATTCATTCTAAGAAGTAATATTGCTACTTGTTTTTTCGTTGAACGTAGGTTTTTATTGGATGTTTAGAGATAAAATGTGAAACATTAATCATCTTAGAGAATTTTTATGTTGTTTTTCAAGCGTAAGATGCCTCGGGTGCATCGTTCGAAATATTACCAACAATTCTTCGGGGAATCAAATTGTCAAATGGGTTAATTCTCTATGCTCAAATAAGTAAATACCTTTATAAATATAAATTATAGTTGTGGATTATACTAATTGTAATTACTTTACTCCAATATAATTTTCTCTCTTTGTTTTGAGGGAAAAAAAAAAAAGTCTTAGCCTCACAGGTGAAGACCAAGCAATTCAAATTCAAATGGGGAGAGTTGTATTCTAATGGATGGAGCACGTGGCATTCCAATTCGAGCTCCAAAGATATCTCTGTGGGCATTATTAAAAGAGTGGGTGGTGACACAGCACGGCCAGCCCTTGTTCTTGCATACGAGTTTTTTGCTCAAAGGTTTTGTTGTATATATATATATATATATATATATATATATATATATATATATATATATATATATATATATATATATATATATATATCTCCTGAGTGGTGGATGGCTATGACCTAACTTCCATTGAGAAGACCAGAAGCGACGTCGACAAAGGTGTTGTACAAGTCAAACCTTTACTCATTGTTGGTCACCAAGTGCACACCACAACAAAAGTCAATGTTGAATGTATGGTGAGTCATTGCTCGATCAACCCCTCATCTTTCAAGCTTACTAACTTTTTATACAACCTTTCCACATATATAAATGAAATGAGACTCTCCACGATGCCGAATCCGGAAAACAATCAAAATGATCTTTGATTATTCATACCATACCATGTATTATGAAGGAAAAATCTGTTCAAGTGTGTCTTAACTTTGATAATATGTGTATCTGTTGCATAATTGATAAGACAAATATCTAATAGCAACTCGACAAAGGACTTAATCAACATCCAGATCACATGGATATCAACTCAAAATATGGGACTAGAAACATTCCATCCATACCTTAAAATATTTTTCTCAATTAACTCACTATTAAAAATTACTTTTAGACATGGTAATCGAGACCGGTGATTATTCATGAAAATAACTTTTATCTTTATTGACTACTGAACGTTGAAGGAATCATATCTAAAAATCTATTCTAACCTTAGTCCTCATGCAAGTCGTTTGAGCACACACCTAAATCTACCTTTGCCTCCAAATGAGCACTCAGTCTCTCTTCTGGTGACACACCTTACTTTGAATCAAGTCTAATTGACCGAGACATCATCAATATCCATGCTATCACTAATCTATCAATATTTTTTGCTTAGACAGAATTCTCTTTCGTCTTTAAATGAAAGCTTGTCACAGTAACGTCGACTAAGAATTTTAGTAGTATCACCGGCTTTTTCTTTAGGTCGACTAAGAATATGTTTACATTTTCTGTGTAGCTTTACGCTTGATCTTAGAAAACTAATTTCCATGGCTGATAGACGAAACCGGGAACTGGAGCGACAAAGGCACACACGGCAATACATCCATATACACAACTGTAAAAATCGACCTATATATGCACTAATTAAATTCAGGTATTATGTAGCTACGCAATTTTGATTGCAACGCATTGGACAAACTGTAGATCTCTGAGATTCGTTTTAGAGGACCGGCGTCGACACTAAAAAGGTGAAAAAGGGAACTAGAGATCTGTGACTGACTGAGGGAGAGGCTTAGACACAGAAGAGAAGACCTTGGCAAAAGAAAAGAGGAGACGGAGAGAGAGAGAGAGAGAGAGAGAGAGAGAGAGAGAGAAGCACGAGCAGGCGATGTGAATCAGCAACCCATTAGGGAGGTAAGTGCAAAATTTTCAGGCTTTTTCGATGGTAGTGGAAGAAGGGGGTGGGCCCCGCGCGGGTCTTAGTGCCAGCCGCACGCCAAGTGGGACCCACGTTGACCTACAACAGCCTGGTCATGAGCATGCCATCACCCTTGCCTCCTCGTGTCCTCTCTCCTCTCCTCTCCTCCTCGTTCCAATGTCTGTCTCTTTCAGCAGACAATTACCTTTGGAATTTGGAATATCTTGTATCCAATGAATTGACGGATTTGGCCAATATAGGTCATTCATTGGATTGTATGATTGCAAGTTTGAGAATCTTAGTGAAGTTTAGATCGTAAGCTCAAAAAAATTTAGATGGAAGCAGAGTTACTGAACAAATTTACTGTTAAAGTTCTTACAGCTAAATCTGTAATTGCTGAGCCCACACAAACATAAGGCTGCCACCACTAAAATGTATCACTTGAAGAGAGAGAGAGAGAGAGAGAGAGAGTGAGAGAGAGAGAGAGAGAGAGAGAGAGAGAGAGAGAGAGATTATTGTGCATGATTACATTCCCTTGGAGGATCCATGCAGTTTTAACACGAGTTATACCATGTTGTGAAAACAGAAGATGACATGTTCTCAAGTCGTGCCTTTTTCGATAGGTAATATTAGTTTAGAATTTGGACAAAGTAAATTGAGCCACTAAGAAGAATCGAGTGGTTGAAGAATCTGGAAAGCAATTTATCGGCTCTCCAACTTTTCAATTCTATACGATCGATGCTAGCATTAAACAAGTGTGTTGGTTCTATCCTACCGAAAGACTCGAGTATGCAGTCTGTTGTTGGCATCCCTACATCTCTATAAACCTTTGAAAGCAGCGTGGACTTCCATTAAAATATTGTCAACTTGATTCACCACTCTACAGCACAGAAAACTCATTGCCCCTATCGTTGTGCTACCTCTGCCTCAAGTACAATATCTCACTTCCTTAGCATTTAATCTTAGTAATTCCTCTAATGGTGCTTTTATTTTGGATTTAGATTACATATCTTCACGAGATTGTCATCCTTTTCACAGTAGATGATGAACAACTGGAGTAGCGTTATTCACACAATGACCTTTGGCTACCCCGGTGAGTGTTTTCGTAAGATACTAGTCCCAAGTCCCAAAACGACAGACATCTTAACTTGGAGAAGCTTACCAATTCCTCTCAGCTCTCCATCCTCCCCTTGTAGGTCAAAGGTGGATGAATTCCACAGCCCAACAGTGCTTGTAAGATATAGGATACCCTCGAGTCCTTGTTTTTTTGTTCTTTCCATTCAACCCAAACCTTAAGAAGCCATACCAAAGTCAATAGAAGAACAAGAGCACACGAGAGAGAGGGGGGGAGGGGTCGTGAGCGATGGCAGAAGATCTCGAGACCGGGATATGCAGTGGAGGGAGCTGGTGGAACCCTGAAGGAAGCGGCAGCTTTGATGCGCCAACCTCCATGTCATGCTCGACTGCAATGGCTGATATGATCGGAGGAAGAGCCTTCTGTTTGAGCGCTGCGTCGGGCGATGACACCGCAGGATCGGCCGGCGGTAGCTCCATCGCTTTTCGAGAAAGTAATCATATGTTCCAACACTCGGATATTCGCCCTTTGTTGATCGATTCGGCCATCCCAAGCTTCGGCCTCGTCTCTTCCTCCATGAACTGGACTCGAGCGTTATCGTATGTCTCTGGTGCATGCTTGCTTAAATCTTAGAATTTTCGTGTAGTCAGAGATCACAGGTTTGAGCCATCCGAAACTTAATGAAATAGGTATGGTGGAAGACCTGAGAGCAGCAGCCTTCATGCTATGCTCCAAGAGGATCTCGGCTCAAGACCTTATATCAGGCAGGACACGCCGGCTGTTTCAAATCAAACTCGTACCGGCGCTGAAAGTTGGACCGCGAATCCGTCTAGCGACATGAACCAGAATCTCTTGGTAGAACAACACCATTTCAGCTCAGGTCACGAGTCCAGCGATGCTGGTGTTGGCAGCTATCAGTTCATGTATGGCAATCGACTGATGAATGGCTACCAGTCTCCGACGACCTCCTATCAGGGAAGCTCGAACGAGCTGTGGCAACCTTCATGGGCTAAATTCTCTCATCAGTTCCTTAAATCCTCTCATCCAAAGCAGCAGTCGAATAACCAGCTGCAGTTCACCAACAACACTCTCTTTTGGAATGCATCTGCGGCTACCTCAGTTGGTGAGATAAGGTCGGCCTTGTGTTCTCCGGCGACTTCGCAATTTGACTTGCAGCCCAGAACTATCTACCGTAATCTCACAGCTAAGGTACCCATCATCGATTCGTGTATCTTCATTCTGACCATTGAAGTTTTGGAACATGAGTGTCGTTTGGGACGCTTGACTGTGCAGATGAATCCGGAAGGAATTCATGATTCGTGTTCTTCCTCGACCATGAAAACCGGAAGCGAGCCGGCGGCAACTAAAAAGCTCCGGACCGAGACACCTTCGCCACAACCAACCTTTAAGGTACGGTTAGACCAGTCGAGATTTTGGATCGCTGATATTTGGTCTTTTGCTTCTGTTGCCCGTCACTTTTCATGTAATGTTAGAGTTCGCATTACATGTTTGCAGGTGAGGAAAGAAAAATTAGGGGACAGAATCACTGCTCTCCAGCAGATAGTTTCGCCTTTTGGAAAGGTCAGTGCTGTTTGTTTTATTTGTCTTTGTCTCGAAGAGCATTGTTAACTACGCTAGCAAACGAACTATTTGCTGTTATATTTTCAGACTGACACTGCATCGGTTCTCCAAGAAGCCATCGAATACATTAAGTTCTTGCAGGATCAAGTTGGTGTAAGCTTCTTCATCCATGTTTTCGTCCAGCTATTGTTATGTTTCTCGTCACAGAAAAATTCTTGCACCGCTAACCCCGTCTGAACTGCAGGTTCTAAGCAGTCCATACTTGAAGATGTCCGACAAGTCGAAGGATTGCAGTGAACCGAATCAAGATCTAAGAAGCCGGGGACTGTGTTTGGTTCCCGTCGCAAGCACGCACCCGGTGGCAAGCGAGACCACAGCAGACTTCTGGCACCCCACATTCGGAGGAATCTTCAGATAGAGATGATGATTACACCGTCCAGTGAGGGAATAGGGATGATGGAGCATTTGTCTGAACCCCACGATGTTGCAGAATGTAAGCCGAAGAAATGATATTTTAGATTAGGAGCAAAGGAATATGTACCGTATGTTCTTATGAATTTTTATTATAATAAAAATAATATACATATATACTGCCATCAGCCCCACTGTACCCCTTCTTTTCATTAAAAAAATAAAATAAAATAAAAATAAAATTTAACAGTGGTACGGAATAATCGAGTATTAAATTAAACTTGATGATGAGATATCATCTTAAATTTAATTTAGACTCATGTAATATTATATATATATATATATATATATATATATATATATATATATATGATTGATAAAAAGAGATGCTATAGAATGAAAAGAGGTGGAGAGATTTGAAATATTATAAATTATTATATTTAATATAAAATTGGAGTATTTTTTTTCTATTCCCTTCTTTTGTTATGCTCTTCGATGGTCATCATATTTATTTTGGTAAGAGATTCAAACAAATTACTTGTGCAGACCCCAAGCCCGACCACCTCACTGGATGCCGTTCAAATGCCGCCTTCAGGGATGGGGACACATGCAGCAGCAGCCTGCCCCCATTTCGTTTTGGGATCTTTACTTTTGGTCTATTTATATTCTGTGATGATGTTAGTGGGACTCAGAGCGTGGCCTGCTTGGAAGATGGACGACGACGACGACGACGACTCTAGTGCTTTTGCAGAACGTAGCATTCCAACTATTGGATGTCAGTCATCTCGGCAGAACCTTACAACTCCGTTTTTTTCCTTCTTCTTCTTCTGTATATATTATGTATGCAAAGGCAGTCTCAGCAGCACAGGGCTTATCACCGAAAGCCGTGGTCAGATACAAATCCCTTAGATTTTACTGATTACTAACGAAGCTCATAAATGGCACAGCCACAAAAGAATGTGAGCCTGCAAATGGCTGTGGAATAAAACGCCTGCTAAATGTGTGCGAGACAGTGTCGCGGCCGGACCGCGTCTCGTCGGCTAGCCCAGCCCAGGCGTTCAGCTCGTAGCGCATCGGTGCCCCGCGTGGCCCAGCTCGACAGAGCGAGACCAGAAGAAGCGGTGTTTTAGGGATTTGTCGCCTCCATTTGCATCAGAGGATTAAACCTTGGTATTCAAAGTCTCACAGCTTTTCTTCTGTTCCGAAGAGAGATCAAAGTTCAGTTCGCCTATCCCAATGGAACACACCAACAAAGGGAAGCGGCATTAGCAACTATTCCCAGGTCGCTGCTCATGCGCCCTCCGTATTCTGCTGCACTGTTGCAACATCACTCTCGCTCGCTCTCTCGAACGACAGCATGTCTGTATGTGGTCCTGAGCTTTCTTAATGGCCCTCCCATTGCATTATGGTATATGTAAACCAATTGCTGCTCGTACGTACTTCCAACCCCTAAAATGCCTCCCTTTAGGCAAGATCAGGATCAGAGCAAAAAGACATCAGCGATTCAGGAAACGTGCAGTATATGCCTCCGGTTCCGAGTAATAAACGTTGCCAGGTGGTCAACTCTTAAGCGTGTCACTTTACCATATCCACATGTGCTTTTAATTCCATATGATACGGGATTAAGACGAGGAACGCTGAAATCTACACATACGTGACTAATATAAAGGTTCCCCAAACACTTAAAAAGACATCAATAATTGGAGACATACTCAGAGGGCTTTGGCGCTTTGTCGACGCTTGTGTTTTTTCTCGTCTCAGAGGGATAGCTTGAGCGAGAGATCGGGACAAGTCGAGGAGGCCGCAGCGGAGGAGGTTGAGATGGCGTCACAAGCCTCCCTATTGACAAGCTTGGAGGAACTGCCATCGTTGGATGCGCTGCGGCTGTTCGGCGGAAAGAAGTCGAACTCCTTGATCGTCAGCTCCCTGTCGTTGGTCAATTTAGCCTTCCACTGGGTGCAGCCACGGTTCTGCATTCCAAAGAGAAAGCACCGAATCAACAGGAAGGAGAGGAGTGGGGTGCGACCGTGACGGAGCGATGGAATCGAAGGGAGTGGGAATCACCAAATCGACGGCCATGCCAGCAGAGAGATCCATGTCTAAGTAATCCGCGCCATTGGCCACATCGTCCCCTAGATCGTTGCCGAAACGGCGTTCCTTCTAATGGATCAAGTTTCATCAAAGATAAGTGGATGAGAAGCTAAAGAAAGATGGGAACCGGACGTGGTGGGGTTTGGGAAGACGGAATGAGGGGCTTACTCGGGCGCAAAACTCGCACTGAGGATTTTGGCATGAAGGGACCTCTAGAGACGGACTCCCGACCCGGAATCTGGCTTGAAGACATCGATCCCTGTGCACAGCTTGGATGGCGGAGGCAGCAGCAGCAGCAGTTCCGCCAAACGTCAAGGGTGCCTGGACGATCGAACAGTAACTTGGAAGGTAGTCGTCGGTGGGGTGGCTTCCGGAGAGGGCGATGGGAGCGCCGTATACGGCAGCCGCGGCCAGAGGGGTGAGTTGATGGTGAACGAGATTGCCGTAGCTTTTGGACCCGGGGAGGGGGTGGGGCTGGAGGAGATGGGCGTCGTCGCGGAATGGACCGCGGTCGAGCGCGGTCAACTTGTTCCAGCGCTCCTGGAGGCGGAGCCGCTCGAGCTGAGCAACACCAAGGCCCCTCTGCGGCGGGCGCTTTGGCCAGACCGCCTTGGCTCCGCATCCCTTGCGATCCTTTACGTTGCCCGTGGGGGCTTCCACTTTTGCCTCTGCGGTGGTTCCTCCTCCTCCGTCGTCGGCTTTGTGCTGGTCGGAGGGCCAGAGGAAGAAGGACGTCGCCATCGTCGACGGTCTAAACAGAGGGCGAGAGGGAACAAGGATCGGGGGAGTAGGTGGGTATATATAGGAGGACGAGAAGAGACGGATCCAGAAAACCACAAGAGGGAGGGAGGCAACCGCGGGAACGACAGTACGGTGGATGCGCGAGGGAGCGGCCAGTCTCATAAATGAATTCTTGAGTGTGGTCCCCACTAGTAGGGCAGACACAGGGGTGGAGTATCCGAAATGATATGGAAGGCGCATAGCCGTCTCATGTACGAGGTGTAGACTGGCAGTGCCGGGGATGGTTAGAGTCGTCCGATAGGAACGTTAGAGATACATCCATGTGTGTGTACACGGTGCTGGAACGGGCATTCACCAAGTCAGGGAGGAGGTTGTGGGGTCATGGAAGAAAGGCGGGGGCTAAGAGTTTGCGAGAGGCGATTGGACTGAACGGGACGGTCTACGGTGGATATGGTGATGAAACTACGATAAGGAGAAAGATCGAGTGGGTATTCCCGCTCTCTCTTCTGGAATTATTTTCGTTTGGTCCGGCTTTGCACCGTGTCATTGAGCGTTACTACTTTAACCTGGTAACATACGGGACCATCACACAGAGAGAGAGAGAGAGAGAGAGAGAGAGAGAGAGATGTATATGGCGAGCCGGGCACACGGAACCAGTACTACGAGGCAGCAGCTGCCTCGTCCAGTACAGACCGGGCGCCAGTTGCACGGCCATGCAGAGTCTTTGGTTCGTGCGAAAAAGTCGCCGTCTACCACAAGGCGGAGCTGCAATGCCCCAAATCCATTCCCCTGCAATTCGAGGTTCAACTCATAAGTTGCTATATAATTATCACTGCGTCAAAGCCAGGTCGCACCACCACTAATCATGCTTCCTAGACCGTGATGGCGCCGAGATTCATCCGCATCTGACAACCATCTAGATCAACGAGTCATGAATTCTTCGATGTACCTCTACGGAAGAGTTTTCCACGGATTAAATCCAATGTCCACCAACACAAAATTAACTGCTGTTACCCACTCCCACAATATTGGATGTCGCGCGCACAACAAGGGTGCTCCAAGCTCTTGTTATCATTGCAGTTGGAGTCATTTAAGAGTGGTAATCAAGGAGGATTCCGAGTCAATGTGATGCTCCAATTATCTCACATCCGAGTTAATGTTTCTGAAGATAGTTCTGCACTTGCGGATAAGTTTCTTGGATCGAAAGGTCGACAAATCTTGTGTAGTATATAAGATATCGAGTTCCAGAATGCGTAGGGTTCTGCACCGATGATCCTGCTCTTGTCATCGTATGTGATGCTGTTTCTATATGTTTGCAACTCATTTTTCATGGAGTTGAAGAAGATACAGGCCCATTCTGGATACTAGGCCTGGGCCTAAATACCTCATTTCAGCATTGACCTCTGTATCCTATCGATTCCACCGGAGGCCCTTCCAAGTAGTGGTTTTAGGCAGGACAAGTTCAGGTGTATGTGCCACTCACCTGTGCTGTATGCAAGCTAGGTGTTGGGTGGAAGTGCAGCTTGAGTCCTCGAGGTTGGGTTTTCACACACTTGAACTGCTATGTTGTAAGTGAGATAAAAGGGGTGGCCCATATATGGACAAAACACGTTGTCCCGATACAGCATTGCTGCAAATATCATTACCGGGAAGGTAGGATCTCGAGATGACAGCAGAGTGACATCTCCGAGCATCGACCTGAGCTAGAAGGTTGCTGTATACACGATTGGACTAATCGGTCCTAAAGGACAAGCAGCCGAGAAACACTACTGAATAGGTGAATTACCTGAGCCTTCTCATTCATCCATACTGGCAAGACATATGGATGAAACGAGCAGCTTGGAACTTTGTGTGTCACATGAGCGTACTGTATATCTAAGAGGAATATAGTTTTAGCGAGAATGAACTGACAGTTGCATCATATGGCTGCTTGCAACGAAAGAGATGTGTGTAGCATCATCTCCGAGACGCATATGTTTGTCCAAGCGAAAGCTGTCTTCACGTGTTACTCCACTTTGACATTGTCTTTTTGTTTTATTTGTTTGGGAACGGAGAAGACAGCTAGCCTGTGGTGTGTGAGGTTGGCCAACATGCCTCGTAGCCCACCGAGCCACTTCCTTGTCGTTCAATGCGGTTCTGCTCTCCTTTTCGTCTCCACATGTACCGACTGCCTTTCTCTGCTCAGGGTCCACAGCCTTTTGAGAGAGATCCTTCGATGACAAGCAACCCCTGCGAAGATGCCACCGTAGGCCCATAAGGTTAACTTGAAGAAGAACGAACCTGTGTGATGAAATTAATCTACTTGCAACTTTGTAGTCTGGATGTTGCACTTACCAACATTAGACGCAAGCTTCTATGGAGCCTCCAGTCGAAGGAAGTCGTCAGGAATATCAGCAGGATTCAAATGAATCATCAAGACTGGCTACTACCTCATCTTGAATGGTAGAACTTGGACCTCCTCTAACACAAGCGGTGCGTTTACCTCTTGGAGATGCTGCATTTGCTTTGGAGTCAGATAACTTCAACGCTTCTTACTTAGTTAGCTGCTTCAGGTATTGATAAGATGCTGCATTTGTTTCGAGGTTATGTAACTTCAAACCTCTGCGATTTGTTCTGCCGATTGAGGGATTGACTGATGCATTTGGTAGCTACGGTTGGCAGGCAATGTCCAATTGGAATTAAGACATAGAAAGGACATGGTTAGTTAGGAAATTTTGAGTAGTCACAAGAAGATAGGTACGTAAGTGCAAAGGGACAGACAGGAGGAAGGCCAAGCTGGGGTTCTTCTTTTGTTTCATGCATGTCCGGTGCAGCAACACCTAAAGATTTGACGGGTTTCATTCGGTTGAAAGAAGAGGAAGAAAGATGTTGTCTGGGAAATCAAACCCTCCAAGAAACAACAAACAGGATATGCATCTGAGTGACACAGAGTAGTTAACACGAGAGCAAGAGTAATTCCCGTGTTTACTTCATCTTATATGTTCCTATGCAAGTGTATGCACACGTATGGTATAAGCAAGTACTAAGACAACCATGCAAGCTTCCGAGTGCCTCGCCGCCAGAGCCCAGAGACACACACACACACACACACACGTTGGATCTCTGGAGTGTCTGATGCTGGCATTGCCTAAGACTAGCTGTCCTGCGAAGCACAAGATCCAGATCCGTACAGTCCTAGCGGCATGCATCCAACAGAGTGATAGTGCTGCAGAATGACAAAGCCACAAGCATCCTGATTACTCTCTTCGGTCTTAACTTGCGGTCCCCACTCCCTCAAGATCGATTGCTCGCCTCTGAAACTAGTCCTCTGCTGGTTTACTGTTTGAGCCATAAGAACGTGAACCAAAAAGGTTGCCCAAGTTAAGGCTCTCCTCAGCCACGAACCAAAGACATTCAAGCCACTTGTCTGAACATCGTGGAACAACCATGTGAAACTTAATGAGGATCTACAGTTGGAGTTTCATGAGATACAGAAGATCATCACAAGTTCATCACAACTTTAAAAAGTAACGTAACGTCGAGTTAGGTCGAGCATGGTAACATAAATGCACTGTCTGCTTCAAGGGAGATGGTGGTTTATTTGGCTGCATGGACTGGTAGATCCAGGACACAGCATCAACTAGAAGGTGCAGCTTTTCCCTCTTGCCTAAGCTTCACTGCCCACCATCATCAAGTTTCGAAGGTTCTCTTTTTAATAAGGCGTCTCCCTTAGCAGCTGCCTCATGATGGCGATGCTTACAAAGCAATTCTCTGATTAAAGTTTTTGGAGAAAAAACGATGATGAGGTCGGTTCCGATGTACACATTAATCATGCATATACCGTAAGGTAAGAGTTTTTAGATTGGCAAATATCTTGCTGAGTTCAAATGAAAAAGAGTCGCAGCATTTATTAAGATCGTTATTTGCTCCTAGAGTCTACTGTTAAGGTGGTCCGAGAAGTAGCGGTACTAAAGATTCCACGTCCCAACAATCCTATAACCTGCTCAGGAATCGAAGTCAATTCACTTGTGATCCGCCGAGAGTGCTTGCTCAGAGCAGCATTACACGCGTAGTACATTCGGCAGTAAAAAAAGAAAGAAAAATTCACGTCAGTGGGCCGGGATGATTGAGAAGAGGAACAGGCATGCCTTACCATCATTACAAAAAGGCTGGAACAGTTGGAAAGCGGAGCTTGGGCTGCAGTAAGTACAAAAGCTGTGAGTGGTGCGGCCGGGCATTTAATCAGTGAAATTATGTGTTACCGAGGAGGAATTTTGTAATCTCACAGGACGTCCTTACCCCGACGGGACATGTCAGTGTCAGTAGCAGCACTGTTTAGATTCTTCTTCCTCGTGTTGGGCACGTGAACTCACCTCCCATTCGTTTCGCGCAGCTCTTGATCACCCCATTGGTTGAAGAGGGAATGACAACCGCAGCAAAACAACCATGAGCACTTCAAGAATCGACTCCATCGCTGCAAAATGACTGACTGGTTGTGGAAACGAAGGATTAAGAAGCTACGTCGACAACTAAGAGAACATTTTCCAGTGGAATACCTTACATACATACATATATACATACGAACTCTCTTGCATGGCCTAAGGATTAGAAACATGCTAATGGAGCTACCTGCCTAGGCGCATTGGTTCAGGAAGTCATAATCTGTAGTAGGTTGGCTCTCTCGTTCAACTCACTTTTATCCTCACCATCAACTATGATCTTATCCTCCTTTCCTTTCCTTTTTTTCTGAGCCAAATATGTTGCCATCGCCCACCTTGTTTGATTTTTCTTTTCTTTTTTTTTATTTTCTAATAAACAATGTTCTAAAACATCGTTTAGATGATGTACGAATAGCCCCTTACGGTCTAAGAAATTATTTTGAACTTACATCGTCCTGGATCGTGACTTCATCACAGAGCAAAGCTTCCACTTTGGTGGTTCCGTGTTGTTTGGGTCTCTTTGGTCACATGGTCGTCGAGCATGATGCGCACTTTCGAGCGCCAGCATCGTCGAAGGATATATTGGGAACTTTAATACACAAGTATCCCATGCATGCATGCATGCAATGTACGCGCGTAGGCCGTCGTGCATTGCAACAATCCGGACCAAAGGACCATCGGACTGCGCCACCGTGGTTCCCTCCTGCCCGACACGTATCACGTTCCGTTCCTTCTTTGAGGCGAATATAAAATTTGCCTCTTCGTTTTTTTAATTTGGGCAAAAATAGGATTTATTTTAAAATTAGATATTAATTAGAATTATCCTTCTGTCAGTATCCAAACTCCGGAAAGAAAAAGTTTTTTTTTTCTTTTTTGCTTTCTCATCATTAAAATATTAAACGAATCTCTCGTTATTTGCTTTTTTATCCGTTGTGGTCGCAGGAGGCGTGGATGGCGGAGATCCGGCGCTTCTTGAGCTCGCGGACGTCCGACGAGGACCCAGCGGCAGGCTCGCTCTCGAAGCTCGAGCAGTGGTGGCCGAGGACGGTCACCGGCGTCAAGGAGCTCGACGCCATCCCCATCGCTGCCAAATCGTCGCAACCGTCCGTCGCCGCTGCTTCCGCATCTCCCATGGCGCTGCTGCAATCCAACAACTTGTCCTAAACACAAAATACAACCACGGAACAAATTGCCTCTTAGGCCCTCTAATAATGTAATTATATTATTGTAAGGTACAGCAGAAATGGTAAAAGTCGATTTTTTTTTTGGAGGGAGGAGTGAGTACATTATTTACAAGCTCGCAGGAGGAGACGGCGGCGCGGAAGGCCGGATACTGAATTGGGAAGAGCTCGTAGGCAGCAGAGAGCAGCGCGGAGGCGGCTACCACCGAAGGTTGGAACTCCATCATCTTTATCTCTGCAGTATTTTATTAGTCACGATATATCATCAAATTTCCCTGAAAATGGTAAATCCACGAAAAAAAATATTTTTACTGTTTATTTCAATTGCAAGGATGATCGAAGTTGCCTTTTTGGGCTTTGAGGAGGATCTGAGTGGCACGGGCTCTGAGTGCTCGGAGCAGAGGGGGTTGGGCGGGAGAGAAGAAGGAGATGAAGAATCGGAGGAAGGAGAAAGGGGTGACGGATCGCATCCGCCAATCCAACGCTCCAAGCACCAGAAGCTCCATCCTCCGAATCGTTTGAGCGTCGAATATGCATCCTTCCTCTCCCTGCGAAATCCAAATGAAACAGTGAAATTGATCATTTTAGCTTGAATATGCATGCTAAACAAGAAATCTTTTTTTTTTTTCTCCATGCTTTGCTTGTTTTTATGGGGTACCTGAATATCCGCGAGGGCGAAGCTGGTCTTCCTCATCTTGGAGGCAAGGGAGAGGCAGGAGATGGAGAGCAGACGAACGATCCACGACGTCCCTCTCTGCAACCAGAGAGATCAGTGCTGTCAGATAAACGTATTCCTTGGTCTTCTACTATTCATTCGATCCTTGAGATTCGTACCGGGATCTTGCGTTTCGATAGGAATCGATCGACGTAGTTTATTGCGAGGTATGCGACGAGGGGATCCAGACCGTAGTCGAACTGCGCCTGCCCACGGAGATAAACACCACAGTGGAACAGAGCGATGGAAAGGGATGAGAAAAAAAGATGGCTTTTTTCGCTTCGATGTCTAGCTTTACCTGGAGGATGAGAGACTCGGCGTTTCGCCGGGCATGGAGATCGATGGTTCCAACGGTGGAGATCATGTGGTCGGACTCGGCGGCGAAGAGGTCCGAGATGGAGTCCCGGCGCTGCTGCTCGTCTTCGCCGCTCGTCAGCGGGTTCTCGAGATCGAACTCCATACCTACCCTTCGACTAGTATTTTCTGCCGTGTGTCCTATCGGTCGCAGGGGGAGAAAGGAAAGCTAAAGGTGGAATTTTTAGCGTGAGCAGAGGCGAGAAGAAGCCATTGGAGATTTAAATATAAGAGATTCACGAGACAGAGGGGGATGGCGGTGGCGTGTGCTTTATAGGTGAAAAGACGGTAAAGAGGGAAAGAGAAAGAGAAAGAGAAAGCGAGAGGGAGCCTTCCGCTTCACTCTTCTTCAAATACCAAGTTCCTCTGCTATAGTTTTGTTATCAGAACTATTATTATTACTGTTGTTGTTTTACTCGTCTGGTGTCGTGGGGAAGAGAGTCAGGGCACGTAAAAGGTCCAGAAGAGTTAAGGAAGAGAGAAGCAGAAACGAAGCGATACGAGAGAGAGGGGGGAGAGAACAGCGGGAGTTGGCATCACGTAGGGAAGAGGGGACAATGAGAGATGTCGGACAAGGGCCCAGATGTCACTGTCGCATGGTGGGGCCCGCAGGCGCAGCGGCAGTGGCAGCGGAAGCCGCGGTAGCAGCAGCAGCAGAGGTGCAGCCAGAAACCACAGCAACCGGGGCTCCGGTGGTTGAACTCTTCAGTGGCGGATGCTGATTTCTCTTCTATCACCAAATCTGCTGCTTCACCGATGGTTGGGATGGTTTGGTTACCTATGATCGCCCTCGTTGGTGTGATTTGTTGGGAGCAGTTAAATCTTTTGGACTCAGGAACGTCGACAGCGACGTTGAATGAATAATGTGGTCCTGCCGTTGTGATCACCGAGCGTGACTTGGATCTTTAAGGGTGCGATAAACCTCGATCGCCGTTAACAAATGAGGATATCGGACGGCACCGAAAATTGGGGACTGTTCCTTTCAGACTCCGTTTTGACTTGGATGATGGTTTGGTGAACCCCGTTCCGTTCCGTTCCAATACACTCGGCACCTGTTTCTCCAATTCGCAATTAAGCCCTTCTCCGCCTCTCTACTCGCCGCTGACATCCCTCTTTCCATCCTCGCGAAAAAGAACGAGGAAAAAACCCAAAACCGGCAACATCAGAAGCACCAATAAATGCGGTGAGGTGATCCACGGAGTACAGACAACTGGCATGGAGGTCCACTCACGCTCACGTGGTTGACCTCCTAATTTTTCACCTCCTTTTTTTTTCCCCTTAATTTCCGGAAAATTTCCGGCCTGAATCTTTGGGCCGCGTAAACCATCATCGCCCTCTCCCACGAAGCCCTACACCATTAGATTTACCGACCCGATGCTTTTAAAGCCTCCGTCTCCATCACATTTACCCTACGTCACCTGTTAATATTTGCTAACGACGACCACCGCGGTACGTACTCTGTTTCCAGGGCCGTGTCGCCTGCGTCGAATCCTCTGCTTGCTCTGTGGCTATCGACCCTAAGTTCGTCTGCCCACGCATAGGTTAGGTGTAGTGAACTGGAATTGCTATATATACATATCCTGTTCTTATGTTTCTCAAGTAACACATCTTGAACAACTGTCCTCCTCTCTTCTGTATGCAAATCGGAAAAAGAACGTTTAGGAATTGATGAGAACCTCTTGATCTTTTCCCCTCCCTAATTTTTATTCAAGGTTAACAACAAGAATGGTCCTATTCTATTATCCTATACGCTGACTAGGATGGTACCTCCTGAAAGCACTTGTCGAGAAGCCACTTGTCATTTCGTTTTCTAGGTAGATGAAGAAAAAGATTAGGAGTCTGGTCATCCACATCCGTGAATTTTTGTCCTCATCGTCGTGAACCTGTAATTATCTTCAAGACTTGGTTTTCGTCAGAAATAGAAGATGATTAGCCTCTGGTTCTCATTAGTCCTCACACTGGATGGCGTGTTCATGTTTTACCACGCATGATGGAGGATCATTTCGCTGTCGACAGAGACCATGCCATCTTTCCTTATTCAAGCATGCTATTATACCTCTCGGAAAACCCACGTCCTTTGATATGATCCAACAACATGTGTAGTATGGAGGATGCCAAATGAAAACTGTCGCGGGTGTCCCATCCCATCGAGGAATCACACTGATTACTGTTTCAACAAGAGCAAACGTATCGGCCCCAGAGAACCTTCCACGTAGCTTTTCCTCTTTATATGGGTCCCCAAATCCTCTTTATGTTGTTTTCATGATCTCCAACGAATCCCAAAATATATGAGCGACGTACACGAAACCCCGATTCAATCGTTTTTGTCTTCCTCGTTCACGAACTGCAGTTATTATAACATGCTAATTATGATGTTTGGGTTTCATGTGTCCTCTCGACGATATATATATATATGGGAGAGGAAATCCTGCTTACTGCTGGTTGCTCCTCGACAAGGCATCCCAAGTGGCAAAGAGGCTTAATATTTCTTTACGTGTTATAGATAGATGCTCATCTCCTTACGAACATCTCTTTTGTGGGTTCTCTGCTGCATGCATCGATGCAAGAGAAAGAGCAAAGCTGATGTGTCGTGAAGGAAAAGGGCAAAGCGAGAAATCTCCATCGCCGCTGCGTTTGAATGGGAGGGAAGAAGCTTTTTGATTTTGCTGCTTTATCTCGTTCATTTCTTTCTTCCTTTGTTTGCGTGCTTATTAAATTCCAGCTGAAGGATGTGTCTTTCTTTAGCAGAGTGGCATTGCCAGGGCCAATTCTGGGAGTCAAAAAGAGGCAGGCTTTGCACGCCGGGAATGATACGGGGTGGTGGGCAGCCATTATTTTCCGTCGTAAGCGGTCAGGAAATATGAGTGCGTGGAAGTGCATGTTCTCACGCCTTCGCCCCACGCAGACCGGCAGCAAAATTATTACACCATGCCTATGGCTTTCCCGCACCGGACGGACACACAGATGCTACCGTTAGTCATAGGACCGTACTGATCTCAGCCTTGTACGCCTGTGGACGGACCATAATGCACGTACGTAGAATTGTACCTATTGGTGCTTGACGTGTATGGTCTGTCTATGTGTCGAAACAAATGATAAGTGAAAAGCATTAAGTATATACATATAATGATATTAATAAAAATAAATTTTAAGCCAAATTGGTAATTACGTGAGATTATCTTTTTTTTTTTTATTTCATTTTCTTTTGTCTCACACACATAAATAATTTTATTTCATTTTCTTATACTACCAAGTTGTATGATTTATCTTCATTTAGTCGTAGCTCGACCATACTTGCTCATCTAACTCATCTTTTAAATTTTTGTTTTTGACACATATCAAATTTTTGCTCACCAACTATGATATCATATCAAAAATTGACTAATAAAAAGTTCAAATTAAACTGGATAAATTATATTGGACACCGATTCAACTTAAAAGTTCAAGCCTATATTATTATAGGTCGTGGGATGTAATTAGATTAATTCAATCCTTAGCGATGATACAAAACTATCCTCTTATTTCATCCTAATGTCATTTCCACATCCTTAAGAGCAACATATTCAACATGAAACGACAAATCAAATTATACAAGTACATATCAAGAAGATTTATGTTTGCTCTCAATTTAATTTAAAAGTTTAAGCCTATAGGTTATGAGCCATTATCTAAGATATAATTAGATTATTTTGATCCTTAACAACATGAAACTATCATTTTATTCATCTCCTTTCAGCTCTCACACATGAATAATATTCTCAACATGTTCATTCCTTCATCCCAACTTCATTTCCACATCGTTAAAAGCAACATATGCAACATGAACTAATGTAATTAAATCACCCAAGTTCATGTCGAGAAGAATTTGTACTCAAGGGAGCTGGCACATCCTGTATCAATGACACCATAGTCCTGCACTTTTTGTTGGTTGACTGCAAGGGAGTACCTATTAGGTCCTTGCTGAAAGCCTTGCAAGGGAGGTAACGCCAACCCCAACCCCAACCCCAACCCCAACCTTGACGTGAATTCCTAGCTTGTTGGCCTCGGTGCTGAAACCTGACAAACCCGATAATTCATCGGCATCCAACCTGCTGGAAGAACCCGACACTTCACTTGGATCAAAGCCCTTGGTATCATGTACAATTTCTTAGAAATGTGATTGATGTCAAAGAAAGTCGCAACTTGGTTTTCTGACAAAACTTAGTCCCTACTATCAGAGATGGATCTCTACGTAATCATCTGCAAAGTTTCCCTACGAACAAACTGTTACAAAGAATCCCAATGACCGAGTATTTACAGTCAATCACAAATTATTATTATTATTATTAGTATTGTAATCGCTGAGAATCTGCTAATTGATTGTTGAAATCTCGCCATTTGGTTAGATTTGACATCCTCCCTCAAGTTGATGTTGGTGCTAAATCAATAAGCATAAATTTGTTGACTAAGAATTTGATGCCGTGTCTTCGTCAATGACTCTAAAAATATCTATAGATTGAAATTTTCTTGAGACATGAGGTAATGTGATGATATAATCAGACTATGCATCCTGAATATAGTGATAATCCACCTCTATATATGTTGTTCTTTCGTGAACATAGGATTAACAGCAATTCGAATGGCACTCATGTTATCTGCAAAAACCCAACTCAAAGAAAACTCAATGAAGCCAAACAATTTCAGAATAAGCTGAGGACATAGCTCTATATTCAACTTAAGTAGAAGATTTAGATACTCCCTCTCATGTTTTTTGTATTTTCTTGAAATAAGAGCATCACCAGGATACATACACTAACTCCGACACAAAATTCGGACACCTTGCCCAATCAACATCGCTGTAAGCTTGGAGGGTCAGTGAAGATCCAACCTTGTAAAATAATCCACAATTACAAGTCTCAAGTAAATAGCCAATTATCTTTTTCACTGCTACTTTATATAAATATCTAAGCTGATGCATGGACTGACTCATTAGGTTCACTGTATAAGAAATATCCGATCAAGTAATTATTAAATAAATCAGGCTTCCGACAAGCTGTTGATATATAATAGGTTTAGAAAGTAGTTCTCCTACCAAAGCAATCAAATCTTTGATATATTTATGCTCATTAATGAATGTACCTTGAGCTGAACGATGAACTTCCAATCCTAAACAATAAGAATTCCAACATCCTTTACAGAGAAAGAAAAATACAAAGAATATTATAGTGGCTTTATACCACATGAGCCGGACCCACTAATAATAATATCATTTTCATAAACTAGAATAATAATGATGCCGGTAACTAAATAATAAAGAAACATAAAAGGATCATTCAAACTCAACTCATGAAGCTTTTGACTAAATTTTTAGACCATGAACAGGGAACATATTTCAACCCTTAAAGAGAACATTGTAGATGACAAACGTGAGTTTTTGAATCTGATTATACTCTTGGAGGAAAACTTATATATATATATATATATATATATATATATATATATATATATATATATATATATATATATATATTGTGAAGATTACCATGTAAGAAAGTATTTTTTACATCTATTTGAGTAGGAATTTGTTGCTTAGTTTGTGAGTAGGAATTTGAAACATGGAGAGTTGACAAGATACTCATGAGAGATAAATGATTCGGAGGTCTAATATGTCGAGTGAGTTCTGATCAGATATATTTTGGGTTCTAGCCATGCCACCGTCAGATCAGCAATAGGAGCACTCCTACGCGCCGAGCCAAAACCCGTACCAAGATGTTCCTCGGTACGTCCCATCCCGAAAAGCTCGGGACGACTTCGTATGGCGCCATTCTGCGTGTCTCGGGATGACGACCGCACAAAGGTACCATCTCGCCCCTTGAGGATCGGTCGCCATGCCAAACCTACGTATGATCGATCCTCGTACAGTAGTATAAACACTCCTGGCCGGCATCCAACCAAGGGGGAGGAAAGAAACAAACAAAAAACCAACGAAGCACTTACTCGTTGAGGGGCCAAAGTCGGGAATCACCCGATGAGGGCCTTCTGTTCAGGAGAGCGGCCACCCCCTGAGCCACAACCATCCTGATCGAGTGCCGCCAACCAGCATCCCGACCGAGAGATGCCAATCAACATTTCGACGCCAGCGCATTGTCCCGAGGATGTGACCAACCTCGGCAACTAGCTCATCAACCGAGGACTCCCGACATCGACTCGTGGACTAGGTCATGCTTACTCATCAGCCACAGCACATCAGTTCATCAACATTTTTGGTGCTAGAAGGAGAGCCAGGGATAGGGGGATCCTAGCCTCGATGCCAAATCACTACTGGCACTTATTTAATGATTCAGGGTTTTCTCCCCCCGGATATACCATAGGACCCTCGATCATTTCGTCTAAGGCGTTCCTCGTCTTGGCCAAGCAAGTATAAGCCCTGACGGGAATGATGCAGATAATCGTCTCGCTCATGCTACAGATTGTGCAGCTAGTAGCTCCCCCGATCGACCCGACTCAGCAAGGGTCGAGCAGGGAGCAACTCGGGATGGGAGATGCCTAAGAACAGATGATAAATTCGTGAGGCCTACCCGAGCAAAGCATACCTGCACCCTGCTGGGTCGCACTGCCCTGCCCCGAACCAGATACCATATCATTAGACTCGGCAGATGACTTGTTTAGAATCCAATTGTCCATAGTCAAACGACGCCTGGATGAGTTCCAGAAGTCGTGGGCGAGACGAGCGATGGCAGCTCGGGTGGATCCCCCTTTGCCCAGGAGATACAAGATAAGCCTGTACCGCTCAACTTCAAGCTACCGGCGTTGGAAACGTACGACGGTGACTCCGACCCTACAAAACATGTCACTGCGTTCTGGGCTCAGATGGCCCTTTACGACACCTCTGATGCCCTGATGTTTCGGGCATTCCTGACTACCTTCAGAGGACTAGCAGGAGCGTGGTTTAGCTAATTGCGCATGTTCTCAGTCTCATCCTTTGATCAGCTCACAAGGGAGTTCGAGCAAAACTTTTTGGTCAGCGTGCGACCCAAGCATTCCATCGGCACCCTGCTCGCGTTATCCCAACGCGAAGGTGAATCGCTCTCCCAATTCGTGGCACGCTTCGCCGTCGAGATCCGGGGGTTCCCTGACGTTCACCCTTCTTTGATCATGCAAGCATTTTTTATGGGCTTGAGACCCTCGAGGTTCTTCTAGTCACTGATCAAGAAGTCGCCCACGACCATCCCCGAGATGCTACAGCACGCCAATTAGTATATCGCCGCTGAAGCTCTAATGGCGGGGAGGTGCGAGGATAATAAGAGGCCGAGGATGGAACAGGCCCGAGGAGCAGCTCCGGCGCCATCAACGTAACCCTGCAGGAGGCCTGACCGACCCGAGCTGCTACTCCCGAGGCCCCCACCTCTGCCTTTGAACACGTCTTGTACTGAGATCTTTCTCTAGATAAAGGAGAAAGGTCTCTTACGGCAACCCAATCCTCTGAAGGCCACTCACAAGGACCAATCTAAATATTATAGGTTCTATCGGGACTACGACCATGACACGAAAGGCTGCCGCAACCTCCAAAATCAAATCGAGGAACTAATTCGAAGAGGTCACCTTGGGTTCTACCTCAAGGAACCAGGAGAAGCAACTCCGTGCCCCAAGGGACCTATTGAGAGGCAAATTGACCTCATTACTAGTGGATCAACTGCCGACAGTAGCAGCTCGACAACAAGAAAGGCCTACACCCGCAGCACGATGGAAAAACGCCCTAGGCTCGAGTTCGAGCTCGAAATCACTTTCGGAACCAAGGAGGTTGAGCGTTCCCACCACAACGATGCCTTGGTGATCTCCATCTGGATCACCAACACTCGGGTTAAAAGAGTAATGGTCGACATCGGGAGCTCTACCGATGTGTTGTACCTCGACGCCTTCAAGAAACTTAGCCTCACTAATGAGGACCTCACTCCCATGACTTCAGTGTTCATCGGATTCACCGAAGATTCCATCTCCCCGCTCGGGACCACCGCCCTCCCCGTTACCATTAGGGAGGAACCAAGAGCCAAGACAATGATGACTACCTTTATGGTAGTCAACCTACCCTCGGCCTACAACGTCATCCTCGACCGCTCGACACTCAACAAACTGAAAGTAGTGGTTTCTACCTACCACCGAGCAATCAAGTTTCCGACCTCAACGAAGGTTGGGGAATCCCGAAGCAATCCCGGAGAATTGGGATGGTGCTACCTTACAGTGATCACTCTTTCGGAAAAGTCATGCCTCCGAAAAATCCCGGATCCCCGTGAAGGTGTGACACTAGTGCACCTGGAGCCCCCTGAGCAACTCACCGAGGTAACCCTGAAGAAGGACCAACCCAATTTGACTGTGAAAATCGGGATAACACTCTCTGAAGCAAACCAGCTCTAGCTCATTGACTTCTTGAGGGAAAATGCTGATATGTTCGCATGGTCCTTGAAGGAGATGCCCGGAATCGACCTAGGAGTGACCCAGCACCACCTCAACATCCACCGCGAGGTGACGTTTGGGCTTCCCGAGGGGAGAGATGATCGCAGCATTTAAAACCCATCATGACTCCTTGGATTCCCCCAGATTCTCCAGTCTCAGAGGCCTCTCACTAGATGCCGCTCGTGGCGAGAGATCTCTCACCAGGAACCGCTCGTGACAAGAAATTTCCCGCTAGAGCCTACGTCGCTCCGCTCGACATGCCACATGGCACGTGAGCCCCGGCGCATCGCCCAATGATGCGCCAATTAAACCTGAACTCGATATCAGTCGCTCGGCTAATAGGTCCAGTCTTTGCCCAAGTCGCGTAGTTCAACCCTCAACTTGCGACTTGCCGGTCCTCAACTTGAGCCCGAGATCAGTCACTCGACCAACAGGTCCAGTCAATGCCCAAGTTGCGTAGTTCGACCCTCGACTTGTGACTTGCCAGTCCTGAACCTAAGCCCGAGATCAGTCATTTGACCAATAGGTCCAATCTTTGCCCAAATCACCCAGATCAGTCCCCCGACTTGTGACTTGCCAGTCTTAAACCTAAGCCCGAGATCAGTTGCTCGGCCAATAGGTCCAGTCTTTGCCCGAGTCGCACAGATCGGTCCCCTAACTTGTGACTCACCAGTCTTAAACCTGAGCCCGAGATCAGTCGCTCGGCCAAGAAGTCCAGTCTTTGCCCGAGTTGCGCAGATCGGTCCCTTGACTTACGACTCACCAGTCCTAAACCTGAGCCCGAGATCAGTCACTCGGCCAACAGGTCCAGTCTTTGCCTAAGTCATGCATCTCAATCCCTTGACCAACGACTCATCAGTACCATCCTACCTGGGCCCAGCCACCCGTCCGATAGTTTCGACCCTCCCCAAAGCACGGGTCACCGCCCTCCGAGCAGCCCCATGGTGAACCAACTCGACTTCCCCTCACAAGCAGCAAACGCACACGCAACACTCCGACCCAAGTGCGCCCCTCACCCTCTCGCAAGGACCCCATGGCATGCCTCGATGGGGGGGGAGAAGTGATCAGGTATATTTTGGGCCCTGGCCATGTCACAACCAACACTACGCCACTCCACCGCCAGATCAGCAAGAGGAGGACTCCCACGTGTCGAGCTAGAACCCATACCAAGACGTTTCTCGGTACATCCCATCCCAAAAAGCTCGGGATGATGCTGTATGGCGCCATTCCATGCGTCCTGGGATGGCGACCATATAAAGATACCATCTTGCCCCTCGAGGATCGATCGCCATGCCAAACCTGCGTACGATTGACCCTCGTACAGTAGCATAAAAACCCATGGTCGACATCCGACCAAGTGGGAGGAAAAAAACAAATAAAAAACCAACGAAGCACTGACTTATTCATTGAGGGGCCAAAGTCGAGAACCACTTGACGAGGGCCTTATGTGTAAGAGAGCGGCCACCCCCCGAGCCACAATCATTCTGACCGAGAAACACCAATCAACATTCCGACGCCAGCACATCGTCCCGAGGATGTGACCAACCTCGACAACCAGTTCATCAACCGAGAACTCCCGACATCGACTCGTGGACCAGGCCATACTGACTCATTAGCCACGACACATCAGTTCAACAACAAGTTCTTGTAACGGAGGTGCAACCATCTCAATAGTTGGTGATGCAGAACATGGATCACGAGAGGAAGAAATTACTCAATCTTCTATTTCTTTGATTGATAATTCTCTCATCTTGCTAGTAAACTGCCCCAGGATCAAATCCTGGGTTATCAGAATTATCATTGTCAAAGTCATGAAGATAAGAATGGGTAGATGAAATGTGAGGAATATGAGTGGTTTTAAAGAAATAAAGATTTTTTAACAAAAATAACAATACATTATGTGAGATACAAATAAGCAATAGGATCATAACAAAGAAAACAAGATTATGTAATCAATTTACTTCTCTCAGGAAGATGTGCATGGCAAAGACATCCAAAAATACCTAATTGGTTATAGTTAGGATGTTTATTAAATAAACAAAAAATATAGAGACTCATTATGAAGAATAGGTGATGGTAAGCGATTAATTAAATACACAATTATGGATAAAACTTCTATCCAAAAATAAAAAGATATAAAAAAATCAAGAAGGAAGCTAAGAGGAGTCAATTTTTTCTCTTGACAATTCTTATCTTGATGATAAGTGGATGTGTAAAATCTTTGAGAAATAATTCTTTTACTTGGAAGAAAGGTTTAAAATTCATTAGATATATATTCTCCACTATAATCATATCTCTAAATTTTAATAAATATGAAAAATTAATTTTTTTGCATATGCAAGAAAATATTGAAAAGCATTAAAGACATCAATGTAAAAAATATATCCAAGTATGACGAACGTGAGCATAACAAGAAAAATAAAGATTTATTGTTAGGGTAGTTAGGCAAGCATAGAGTAAACTGAAAAAATAAAATAAAAAAGATATATTTCGTGAAGATATGGTGCTACCTATTTATACATGCTAGGAGGGAGGATCAACAAAGCAATAAGATTTTCTTATGCAGTTGAAAAATCTTACCTGCTTTTATGAAAAATCTTAGCTGCTAACATGCTCCCGCAAGATGGTGCTTTTACTAAGGATGCCAATCTTGGACGTGAGAAACACATAGTTGATGTCTGATAATTTGTTCTCACACGAAGTGAAAGCTTTATAAGTTCAGGAGGTATTCTGGCCAAACTTTTATGGTCTTGTTATACTTGTTGTCTTTCTTCTTAGATTTTTAATTAACTCGAGCTGTAATAGATGGTCCTGACAATATGTCATCGTGCTTGAGATATATCTCACATGTTGGGCTGACAGCCCACAAATTCAGCCCATAGTGGGCTTGGGCAACCCACAGCTCACCCCCTCTTAACCTAACCCTAATTAACATTAGGGGGGGTGTGGTGGCTACGTTTTAGAGGCAGAAAAAGACATAAATAGGGCAGCAACATGGGAGAAGCAAACAGCCACGAGATTCCAAAGAAAAACAGGAAAACAAGGCAGAAAAGGAAGAGAAATAAAGGGAAGAAGACAAGGATAACGCAGAGAGGTTGTTCTCAATCATCTAGAGTGTTCTCATCTCAGGTTAGATCAAATCTATAGTAGACTCTTGCTGTGATTACTTGGGGAGGTTTTAGATATTGTAGACAGTGATGTGATCCTTGTATCCCAGTTATTCTCTTGTGATTGTTGCTAGGGTTTAGGGCAAGAGATTGAGATTTGTATATTCATTATTCTCATAGTGGATTATCTCTAGTTTGCCCCATGGTTTTTACCCTTCACATTGAAGGGGTTTTCCACGTATATCTTGGTGTTCTATTTGATTGTGGTTCCATTTAATTCCGCTGCATATTATGATCTTATAGTATTTGTTCATATACAAAGGTTATTCCTGTTTATATCCCCATCAACTGGTATCAGAGCAAGGGGTTTTGGTGATTTAAATTTTATATTTGAACATGGAGGCCAGTAATGTTTCTCGTATGATTAGTTTAAATGGAAACAATTGGATAATATGAAAACCAAGAATGGAAGATCTTTTGTATTGCAAAGATTTATATGGACCTTTGCAGGGGGATAGTGCAAAACCCATAACTATGACATATGATGAGTGGAAGATGTTAGATTGAAAAACAATTGGATTTATTCGACAGTGACTTGATGATAGTGTCTTTCACCATGTTTCTACTGAAATTTCTACATATTCTCTTTGAAAAAAGTTGGAAAGTCTCTATGAAAGAAAAACAGCTAGCAACAAAGCTTTTTTGATCAGAAAACTTGTGAACCTAAAATATAGAGAAGGTGCTTCTATTGCTGAACATTTGAATGAAATGTAAAGTATTACTAACCAGTTATCTTCTATGAAAATATCTCTTGATGATGAGTTGCAGGCATTGTTACTTCTCAGTTCATTACTAGAAAGTTGGGAGACACTGGTGGTTTCCCTCAGTAATTCTACGCCAGATGGTGTTGTCACTATGAGTCAAGTAACAAGCAGTTTGTTGAATGAGGAGTTGAGAAGAAAGAGTTTGACAACATCTCAGAATGATTCACAGGCACTTATCTCAGAGAACAAAGGAAGGTCAAAGTTTAGAAACAGTTCACGCATGGGTAGAAGCAAGTCAAGATCAAGAAAAGATATTGTTTGCTATAATTATGGTGAGAAAGGACATTACAAGAACCAATGTAAGCAACCTAAGAAGAGCAAGAAAAAGGGAAAAGAAGTGGAGTGAGTCAAAAGATAATATCACAGCTACAATGCAGGGTGGTGATTATTTAATTTTGTCTCCTTCTGATGATATTTTTTCTTGTGTGTGTCAGGATCTGGTGGTTTCCCTTAGTAATTCTACGCTAGATGGTGTTGTCATTAAGAGTTAAGTAACAAGCTGTTTATTGAATGAGGAGTTGAGAAGAAAGAGTTCGACAACATCTCAGAATGATTCACAAGCACTTATCTCATAGAACAGAGGAAGGTCAAAGTCTAGAAACAGTTCACGCATGGGTAGAAGCAAGTCAAGATCAAGAAAAGATATTGTTTGCTATAATTATGGTGAGAAAGGACATTACAAGAACCAATGTAAGCAACCTAAGAAGAACAAGAAAAAGGGAAAAGAAGTAGAGTGAGTCAAAAGATAATATCACAGCTACAATGCAGGGTGGTGATTATTTGATTTTGTCTCATTCTGATGATATTTTTTCTTGTGTGTATTAGGATCTTGAGTGGGTGATTGACACAAGTGCTTCTTATCATGCTACACCATGGAGGGAGTTTTTTTGCTACATACAGGTCTGAAAATTTTGGTGTTGTCAAGATGGGCAACTATGGCACAGCAGACATCATAGGCATGGGTGATATCCATTTAAAGACCAACCTTGGCTGCAAGTTGGTGCTTAAGGATGTGAGGCATGTGGTTGACTTGAGGCTGAATTTAATTTCAGTTGGAAGGCTGGATGATGAAGTCTATGATAGTAAATTTCACAAAGGGCAATGGAAGCTCAGTAAGGGTTCTCTTGTTATAGCTAATGGAAAGAAATGTCATACTTTGTATAGGTTGCAGGCTAAAGCTTATGGTGAGTAGTTAAATACTACAGAAAAAGACTTCAACATGGAGTTGTGGCATAGACGATTGGGACACATGAGCGAGAAGGGGCTGCAAGCTCTTTCCAAGAGAGAGGTATTACCAAACCTCAGAGGTATACATCTGAACCCTTGTATTGATTGTTTGGCAGGTAAACAACATAGAGTTTCATTTGCTAGTTCTGCTTTGTCTAGAAAAATGTATGCCTTAGACCGTATTTATACAAATGTATGTGGTCCTTTGAGGACAAAAACTCCTGGTGGATCTGTTGATGTTCTTGGTATAAGTGGTGCACTTTATTTTGTCACTTTTACAGATGATTTTTCCAGGAAAGTTTGGGCCTATGCTTTGAAGATTAAAGATCAGGTGATTAATGTCTTCAAAGAGTTTCATGCCAGGGTTGAAAGGGAGACAGAAAGGAAATTGAAATACATAAGATCAGATAATGGTGGTGAGTATACAGGATTGTTTAATGACTATTGCAGGTCACATGAGATCCAACATGAGATGAAAGTTCCTGGTACACCTCAGCATAATGCAATTGCAGAGAGGATGAACTGCATGGAAAAGATCAGATGTATGCTTTCACAGGCCAAGCTACCCAAAAGGTTTTGGGATGAAGCTTTGAGGACTGTAGTTAATGTGATCAACTTATCACTATGTACAGCCCTAGATGGTGATGTTGCAAAGCATGTATGGTTAGGGAAAGATGTTTCTTACAAGCATTTGAGAGTGTTTGGTTGTCGTGCATTTGCACATGTTCTAGATAATGAGAGGTCCAAGCTAGATGGTAAGACTAAAGAATGTATTTTTCTTGATTACTCACATGATCATTTTGGTTACGGGCTTTGGGATCTAGAAAAGCAGAAGGTGTTTAGAAGCAGAGATGTAGTCTTCTTTGAGGATCAAACTTTTGAAGATTTGAAGAAAAGGCACCAGCCAATACTTCTGCGGAAGGATTAGCAGATTGTGACCCAATTATTCCTCCAGTATATCAGGGTGATGGGGGAGATGTGCAGGAAGGGATATGTTAAGCAAGAAGAAGTTGGAGAGCAACTTCCCGCAAAACCTCAGTTGAGAAGATCTTCTAGACAACGTCAACCTTCCAGAAGATACTCTACAGATGAGTATATGATGCTTATAGATGTAGGTGAACCAGAGAGTTACCAGGAAGCAATTGAAAGTGAGCAGAAAGAGAAATGGTTCGTTGCTATGCAGGAAGAGATGAATGCTCTTCAGAAGAACCACACTTATGATTTGGTGCTATTACCAAATGGAATGAAGGCCTTGAAGAACAAGTGGGTTTTCAGGTTGAAGACTCAAGAATATTATTCTCAACCAAAGTACAAAGCTAGATTGGTTGTGAAAGGCTTTGGTCAATAGAAAGGTATTGACTTTGAAGAGATTTTTTCTCTTGTTATTAAAATGTCTTCTATTCGTGTTGCTCTTGGTATTGTTGCTAGCCAGGATTTAGAGGTTGAGCAGTTAGATGCGAATATAGCTTTCCTTCATGGGAATTTGGAGGAGGAAATTTACATGCAGCAACCAGAATGCTTCAAAGTTAAAGGTAAAGAGAACTTTGTCTGCAAATTGAAGAAGAGCTTGTATGGGCTAAAGCAAGCTCCAAGACATTAGTATAGAAAATTTGATTCATTTATGATAGAAAATGGATACAAAAGAACAGCTTCAGATCATTGTGTGTACATCAAATGGTTTGGTGAGGATTTTATTATTCTCTTACTTTATGTTGATGACATACTTATTCTTGGAAAAGATATTTCTAAAATTGACAGATTGAAGAAGGAACTAAGTGAGTCTTTTGCAATAAAGAACGTGGGGCTAGCAAAGCAAATACTAGGTATGTAGATTTCCCGTAACAGGAAAAATAAGAAGATTTGGTTGTCACAGGAGAAATACATTGTGAATATATTGGAAAGATTTAGTATGAGCAATGCAAAACCAGTTGGTTCTCCTCTTGCAAGTCACTTCAAGTTGTGCTCAGAACAGAGTCCGTCAAGTGATGAGGAGAAGGAGAAAATGCAAAAGGTTCCTTATGCTTCAACAGTTGGAAGTTTAATGTATACAATGGTATGTACGAGGCCAGACATTGCATATGCAGTTGGTGTTACTAGCAGATTTCTTGCAAATCCAAGCAAAGAGCACTGGGCAGTAGTGAAGTGGATTTTTAGATATCTCAGAGGGAGCTCTAAAGTTTGTTTAAGCTTTGGAGGTGGACCACATGTGTTGACAAGTTACACAGATGCAGATATGACAAGAGATATAGATACGAGAAAGTCTACTTTAGGTTATATACTTACTTTTGCAGGGGGAGCTGTGTCATGACAATCCAGGTTGCAAAGGTGTATTGCTCTCTCCACCACAGAAGCAAAATATATTGCTACTACAGAGGTATGCAAAGAAATGTTATGGATGAAAGAATTCTGACAAGAATTGGGGCTGAAACAGAAAAATTATGTGGTGCATTGTGATAGCCAAAGTGTCATCCATTTGTGTAAGAACCCAATGTTTCATTCCAAGTCAAAGCATATAGATGTCAAATACCACTAGATTCGAAATGTATTTGAAGAGAAGCAGTTGCAGCTTCAAAAAATTCATACAGATGACAACAGAGCAGACATGTTGATAAAAACTTTACCAAAAAAAAGACAGGAGATATGCCGACAACTAGTCGGCATGGCTTTACATTGAGGAGTCATGGGACAACCTCCCTTATGGGCTGAAGGGGGAGGTTGTTGGGCTGGCAGCTCACAAATTCAGCCCATAGTGGGCTTGGGCAGCACACAGCTCACCCCCTCTTAACCTAACCCTAATTAACATTAGGGGGGGTGTGGTGGCTACATTTTGGAGGTAGCAAAAGGCATAAATAGGGCAGCAACGTGGGAGAAGTAAATAGCCACGGGATTCTAAAGAAAAGGAGGAAAACAAGGCAGAAAAGGAAGAGAAAGAAAGGGAAGAAGACAAGGACAACGCATAGAGGCTGTTCTCAATCATCTAGCAGTGTTCTCATCTCAGGTTAGATCAAATCTATAGTAGACTCTTGCTGTGATTACTTGGGGAGGTTTTAGATATTGTAGGCAGTGACGTGATCCTTATATCCCAGTTATTCTCTTGTGATTGTTGCTAGAGTTTAGGGCAAGAGATTGAGATTTGTATATTCATTATTCTCATAGTGGATTATCTCTAGTTTGCCCCGTGGTTTTTACCCTTCACATTGAAGGGGTTTTCCACGTATATCTTGGTGTTCTATTTGATTGTGGTTCCATTTAATTCCTCTGCGTATTATAGTCTTCTAGTATTTGTTCATATACAAAGGTTATTCCTCTTTATATCCCCATCATCACAGTCAGTCAACTTATTGTATAGTTCTTCAAATGATATCGGTGAGTCACGTACCCATATTACTGCTGTTAATTCTTTATACTCATCCCCAAGGCCATTAAGAGTGTCGACAATGACTTCTTCATCACTGAGGAAATGATCTATCAGAGTAAAGTTATCAATGATAACTTATATATTTTATAGATAATCGAAAATAATACTTCCCTCTTATTTTGTTTTCATAAGATTGGATAGGAGACTAAGCACGTAAGTACGCGAACAATTTGCCAAGGTGGTTTGTAACTTGCACCAAGCTTTGACAGTGGTGTCACATGAAGAAATGAGTGGGGTGAGCGATCCAACGATTGAGGCTTGAATTGCTTGGAGGATAAGATGATCTTGGCATAACCATAATTTGTGGTCTCGATTTAGTATTGGACTGGATGCTCCTAAGATGTTGACCATAGCTAATTCGTGAAGATATAATATTGCTCCCTATTTATACAAGCGAGGAGGGAGGATTTTCCTCAACAGAGCAACAATATTTTATAACATCTTCCAAGAAGATTTTGCTTTCTTCTAAAATATTTAAAATATTCTTTATCTTTTCAAAAGATCCGTGCGCTTTTCAAGATGTTCAAAGTATTTCTTCATCCCAGATGATCAAGTAAGACTATCTTGGACTAAATTAAGTTTAATTTTAACACTCCCCCTTAGACTTAGTTTTCTTCCATCCATCGTACCAAATGACTTAAACTTAGTAAATAGGTGAACTAAAAAGTGGTTTGGTGAACAAAGTAAATTACAACATCTTCCAAGAGGATTTTGCTTTCTTCTAAAATATTTAAAATATTCTTTATCTTTTCAAAAGATCCATACACTTTTCAAGATGTTCAAAGTATTTCTTCATCAAGTAAGACTCTCTTTGACTAAATTAAGTTTAATTCTAACCCTCTCCCTTAAACTTAATTTTTCTTCCATCCATCCATCATACCAAATAACTTAAACTTAGTAAATATGTGAACTCAAAGCGGTTTGGTGAACATAGCAGCTACTTGGTCTTGAGTTTTGACATGAATAAGTTTAACTTCATTTGTTTTCATATAGTCCTGGATAAAGTAAAATTTTAAGTCAATATGCTTACCTCTTTCATGATTCACTTGGTTCTTAGTGCAATGGCAGATTTATTATTAATGTAAATTTGTGTTGCTTCTTATTTGATATCCATCTTCTCTAGTAAGCTCTTGAACCATATAGCATCACAAACACATGAGGATACGGAAACATATTCGACTTCATAAGTTGAGAGTACCACAATTGATTACTTTTTGGATGTTCAAGTGATTGTAGCATCTCTCATATAGAATACAAATTCAAATATGCTCCTTGTATCATCAAGGGCTCCTCCGTTGAATCTCGTATTTTGATGATGAAACTACTTGATATATGTTTATGATTTAATCTGCATTTTGAGTGACGCAGGATGCCTCGATCAGGATGAGACAATTAAAGCTGGAGTCATAACAATCATGTTGTGCCAGAGGAACATGTCAGAAGATTGGACGTCGGGCCAGTGGATCGGTCGACGTATCGACAGAAGGCTTCGGGCCGTGGACTCGGGCATCGGGCCAAGAAGAGCGGGTATTGTGCCAAGGATATCGGAGTTGCAGAGCCAACTGGCCGATTGGGCAATAGGCCGCAGGAAAGGACGATGCGCCGAAGAATCGGACGAAGCGTCGAGGGACCAATGACATGCTAGACAACTTGGTTAATTGCTTAGGATTAATTGTCTCGATCGAAGTTTTTGTTTTAAGTGTGCAGGATTTACTACGATGAAAGTAAGACATGCAGCAGGAGTTGCGCCGGAGTCATGACAATGATCACGTTGGGAGTCCAAGAGCTCGACGGAAGTTCGGACAGTCGTCGGAGGTTCTGCGGAAACAAATCCGAGAAGTCCAGAAGCTTGCCAAAGGAGCTCGTCGGAACTTGCCAAGTGGATCGTCGCAAGTCCAGGAGTTTGCCGGAAGTCCGCAGGAGGATCACCGAGGGTTCGTCGGATGATCGACGGAAGTTCGCCGAAAACTCGCCGGAAGAAGCGATTGACGCACCGGAGCAAGCTGCAGAATATGTCTTAGGAAATAATCATAGTTAGCACATTGATTAAGTTAGAAATGGGAGATGATCCCATTAGCTTAATCTTGGGGCAATTAGGCCCCTGAAAGAATCAAATTGGGCCGAATGGATTAACCCATTCGGACCCTGATTGCTGTGGGAGGTGCAACCGCCCAAGCCAGGAGGTAGCACCGCCCAGGCTATGTCTCCCAGCGAGACTGGGCGGTGCAACCGCCCCAGCCAAGAGGTGGCATCGCCCCGGGCTCAGACTTCGAGCGAGACTGGGCAGTGCAACCTCTTCTGTCAAGAGGTAGCACCGCCAGAGCTCAAGTTTCGAGCTCTGCCAAGCGGTGCAACCGCCTGAGCTTGGTCTCCGAGCTCTGGCAGAGAGGTGCAACCGCCCCTGACAGAGGTGGCACCGCCCAGAGGCTTAGTCTTCGAGCTCTGCCAGGCGGTGCAACCGCCCCAGTCAGGAGGTGCAACCGCCTGATCCCGGAATTCCGGGAATTGACAGATTTGAGCTCCAAATTTGAACTGGGTTGGGGCCTATAAATACCCCACCCATTCAGCACTGAAAGCACAGAACACACACTCGAAATCTTGCTGTCTTTCTGTGGTTCTTAGAGCTCAAAACTACTAGTTCTCCTCTTTTTGTTCTTCAAAGTTTGAGTTGTAAAGAGAGGAGAGAAAACTTCTGTAAGGGTTGTCTCCTAAGCCCGTCAAAAGGAGTGAATCTGTAAGAGGGTGGTTGGCCTTCGCCTATTAAAGGAAGGCCTCTAGTTGACGTCGGTGACCTCGTCGGTGGAGGAAGCCAAAAGTGGAGTAGGTCAAGATTGACCGAACTACTCTAAATCTCGGTTTGCATTTCCTTTGAGCATTTTACCTTCACTGCAAAGTTCTCAATAGCTTACTGCCCTCTGCGATTTTACGAACGAGTTTCAAGGTTCAGACGTAAATCTGCGTTTAGACGTAAATATGCGTTTAGACGTAAATCTGCTTTTTCGTATGATCATCATATTGCAGATTGCGTTTATGTTTTGAGCTTTACCATAACTGCACACTGCCTTTATACTCCTGCTTAAACTACGTCTTATCTAATCAAGTGATTTATGAATCAGCATTTAGACGTAAATCAATTTCTTCGTACGAACGTCGGATTTCAGTTTGCGCCAATATTCTGGTTTTCATCATAGCTGCAAACTACCTGCTTAGTTTGACTTTAACCTTGCTTAGTATCAACTTTCATACAGAAGTTGTTTTTATCGTTCGAACGCAGCTTTCGATTTTAATCGCAGAAAGTTTTCCGCTGCACTGATTCACCCCCCCCCCCCCCTCTTAGTGCTCTCGATCCTAACAATTGGTATCAGAGCGAGGTATTTCTCATTTCGGATTTACACCCGAGAGAAATGGCTCTTCAAGGCTTTCAAGAGGGCTTATCGGTCTTTCGTCCACCGTTGTTTAACGGATTGGACTACACTTATTGGAAAACTCGAATGAGAGTTTTCTTGATTTCTTTGAATTTGGATTTATGGAATATCGTTGAAAACGATTTTCAACTTCCCTCTAAACCGATGAACGAATGGTCGGATTTGGAGAAGAAGTATTTTTCTTTAAACGCAAAGGCTATGAATGCCTTATTTTGTGCTTTGGACAAAAATGAGTTCAATCGGATTTCTACGTGCGAAACGACTTTTGACATTTGGCGAACACTTGAAATCACGCACGAGGGAACTAGTAGAGTCAAAGACTCGAAAGTTAACATTTTATTGCATGATTTTGAGCTTTTTCGAATGCAACCAAGCGAGACTATAGGCGACATGTACACCCATTTCACGGATGTCGTCAATAGTTTAAGAGCTCTTGGAAAATGTTTTTCGGATTTTGAACTCGTAAACAAGATTTTGCACTCACTTTCTAAACCTTGGGATTCAAAAGTAACTGCTATTCAAGAATCGAAAAACTTGAACCAATTTCCACTTGAAGAACTAATTGGTTCCTTGATCACATATGAAATGACGTGCAATGCACGTGAAGAACTTGAGAACCACCTTCCAAAAAATAGGAAGGATTTGGGACATAGAACATTTGAAAACCACTCGAGCATAAGCTCAAGTGATGGTGAACTTAAACTACAATTGAAACAAAAATTAAAAAGTAAAGAACGGAACTGCTTGCTTTGAACGCAAGAAGAAGAACAAAAATTGGGATGAATCGAGCTCCTCTAAAGACGAGGAGAAAATCAACAAAGGCGAGGTGGCAAACTACGCCTTTACGCCTTTCGATGCTGAGGTAATCAAAATGCCTTTAATTTACTTCGAAATTACATGATGTTTTTCATGATGCATATTTCTTTTTCTTTAAAATTTCTTGAAAATTACATTTTTAATAATTTAATAATGAAAATGCAAAAATATGATCATGCTTGTAATTTTGGAAATGAAAATGAAAATTGCATGTCTTATGTTAATGCAAGATAGAAATCTAATAATTGTACACCTAGTGAGATTAAATCTTATTTATGTGCTTGAGAAGCAAGAATGTATATTTTGATGATTTTCATATTGCTTTTCAGTGACGATACATGGCTTTTGTCTGGAAGGCTTGATATTTTTCATTATCTTTGTTTGTTAAATATGATGCATGATTTTGACATAAGAATAAAGATTTGAGCATGCTATTATAAAGTCAATCATATAAATTAAAACTAAAGAAGTTTTAAGCATTTATAAGAATCATACAAAATTATGTTCAATGAAACCTTGCTTAATGTTGCAATGAAAATATTAAAGTTTTGATACTATGATTTGACGATTTTATGCATGAGATTTTAAAGTTATACATGATGATTTTTGTGATTGATGGTTTTATGATGAAATTCATTTTACGATCCTAAACGTTGATGCATGTTTTCATTTGACATAAATGAAAAGGCATGCTAACATGAAATCGATCACTTAAGATGAAACACTTAAAAAAGAGGAGAAATATATGAATTGATGCTATAAACACTATGCTATGATTATCCCATGCTTGCATCATCAAGAAATATATGATTGCTATCATTGCTATATGCCCTGTATCAAGATATCAAACAAAAATTTACATCATACGAGCTGATATCTTACCATGTGATGCAATGCTACACTTGCTAAAATATTCGAAATGTGTACATCATGCCCTGTATCAAGATATCAAACAAAATCTTGCTTCACAGTTTTACGCATTGATATCTTACCATATGATGAAATGCTACAATTGATGAACACTTGATATGTAATCCTCTATCTTATTGATTTTTCAATAAATCTATGCTTGTCATACATGAATTTATTGAATGTAATTTTGAGGATGATTTCAGATTTGACAAATGCTTGATTCGTATTTACGACATAAGATACACTTTAAATATGAATCATGCTTCAATCATGTTAAATGCTTCAATCATTTTCTATCTCTAGAGTTCTCGATTTTGATGAAATACAAGTGATAAATTCATTTATGATATCTTGTAAATCACTTGAATTATGAATGAGTTTTTTATGATGTGTTAAAAGAATCACTTAAAAAGAAAATGCTTTTCCCATCAGATTAATGATTTCATGATATTATGTGAATCTCGAAATTGATTTTGATGAAATAGTAATAACGTTATTCATGTTATGAATCTTAAAAATGATAATATGCTTCATGTGATAATATGAATACATGAAACACTTATGATATTCCGTGTATTCATAAAATATTTATCTCATCATCCAATAACTCTTCTTGATATTCCTTATGAGATGAAATGAAATAATGCATGAAATACAAATGAGGAGTTAATGATCATGCATAATAGGATGTAATGAATTCTGACATTTAGATACCATCGTTTGAATATCTATGATCATGTTGCCAAAATGATATATCATGAATGCTTGAATATCATGTTTGATATGCTCATGATGATGATTGATTTTTCGGTATCATGCATAAAAAAAAACGAAATGTAATGTTAATGAATTTGTGCATTGAATCTATAATGATGCACAAATAAGAATGATTACTTACCTTTGTCATGATTTAGAAATTGATGTAAAGGGTTTTTCCCTTCTTTTTGACAATGACAAGGGGGGAGATAGATTGTTAGCACAATTCAAGAAAAAGGCAAAAATTACAAAAGAGAAGAAATTGCTATCTTGAACATCACCGATAATTGCTAGCTTGAAATGTCAAGAAAATACAAAAACTTGTTTATTTTCTTGCACATCTAAAGAGAAGATGCAAATGTAACACTTGCCAAATTGTTTGCTTGCCTCATGTAAAACATTATCTCTTGCTAGTTTGGCATTTTGCTAGCTTGCACTTTGCAAAGAAAGCAAAAATGACACTTCTCAAAAGAGAAGAAAGAGCTTGTTATCTTGAACATCACAAGCTTGCCAAACAAAAATTGCAAAAGTGCTATCTTGCCTATCTCAAGAAGCAAAACTTGCATATCGTAAAAATTTGCTAGCTTGCAACTTGCATATTTCAAGAAGCAAGAGTTGCCTTCTTGAACATCTCTAAATTGCTAGCTTGCAAATTCTAAAATGTTGTAACATTGCTAGCTTGCATGTTATAAAAGTGCTATCTTGTATGCTGTAAAACTTGCATATCTAAAACTTGATAGCTTGAATGTTCTAAGCGTGATGTAACATTTGCTAAATTTTCTGGCTTCAAAACTGCATGATAATAAAACTTGATATTATGTTTTTCATGCAATGAGTCGAACCAAAATCACAAACACTTGATTGTGGTACTTCTCCTTTTTGTTGATGACAAAGGGGGAGAAGTATGTTGATGAAATGACATGTTATGCATAAGTTCATAATGACGTGTTGCAAGTATTCATGATGAATATTGCAATGACTTGAATTCAGTTTGAATTCAAGATTCTATCAATATGGAATATTGATAGGGGGAGTTTGTTTAAACTCCGGGAGTTAAGTTTAACTCCGTCATCAAGTGGTTGTCATCATCAAGAAGGGGGAGATTGTTGAATCTCGTATTTTGATGATGAAACTACTTGATATATGTTTATGATTTAATCTGCGTTTTGAGTGACGCAGGATGCCTCGATCAGGATGAGACAATTAAAGCCGGAGTCATGACAATCATGTTACGCCGGAGGAACATGTCAAAAGATTGGACGTCGGGCCGGTGGATCGGTCGACGTATCGATAGAAGGCTTCGGGCCGTGGACTCGGGCATCGGGCCAAGAAAAACGGGTATTGTGCCAAGGATATCGGAGTTGCGGAGCCAACTGGCCGATTGGGCAATAGGCCGCAGGAAAGGACGATGCGTCGAAGAATCAGACGAAGCGTCGAGGGACCAATGACATGTTAGACAACTTGGTTAATTGCTTAGGATTAATTGTCTCGATCGAAGTTTTTGTTTTAAGTGTGCAGGATTAACTATGATGAAAGTAAGACATGCAGCAGGAGTTGGGTCGGAGTCATGACAATGATCACGTTGGGAGTTCAAGAGCTCGACGGAAGTTCGGACAGTCGTCGGAGATTCTGCGGGAACAAATCCGAGAAGTCCAGAAGCTTGCCAAAGGAGCTCGTCGGAACTTGCCAAGTGGATCGTCGCAAGTCCAGGAGTTTGCCGGAAGTCCGCAGGAGGATCACCGAGGGTTCGTCGGATGATCGACAGAAGTTCACCGGAAACTCGCCGGAAGAAGCGATTGACGCACCGGAGCAAGCTGCAGAATATGTCTTAGGAAATAATCGTAGTTAGGACATTGATTAAGTTAGAAATGGGAGGTGATCCCATTAGCTTAATCTTGGGGCAATTGGGCCCCTGAAAGAATCAAATTGGGCCGAATGGATTAACCCATTCGGACCCTGATTGCTGTGGGAGGTGCAACCGCCCAAGCCAGGAGGTAGCACCGCCCAGGCTATGTCTCCCAACGAGACTGGACGGTGCAACCGCCCCAGCCAAGAGGTGGCACCGCCCCGGGCTCAGTCTCCGAGCGAGACTGGGCGGTGCAACCTCTTTTGTCAAGAGGTAGCACCGCCAGAGCTCAAGTTTCGAGCTCTGCCAGGCGGTGCAACCTCCCCAGTAATGCGGTGCAACCGCCTGAGCTCGGTCTTCGAGCTCTGGCAGAGAGGTGCAACCGCCCCTGACAGAGGTGGCACCGCCCAGAGGCTCAGTCTTTGAGCTCTGCTAGGCGGTGCAACCGCCCCAGTCAGGAGGTGCAACTGCCTGATCCCAGAATTCCGGGAATTGACAGATTTGAGCTCCAAATTTGAACTGGGTTGGGGCCTATAAATACCCCACCCATTCAGCACTGAAAGCACAGAACACACACTCGAAATCTTGCTGTCTTTCTGTGGTTCTTAGAGCTCAAAACTGCTAGTTCTCCTCTTTCTGTTCTTCAAAGTTTGAGTTGTAAAGAGAGGAGAGAAAACTTCTGTAAGGGTTGTCTCCTAAGCCCATCAAAAGGAGTGAATCTGTAAGAGGGTGGTTGGCCTTCGCCTATTGAAGGAAGGCCTCTAATTGACATCGGTGACCTTGTCGGTGGAGGAAGCCAAAAGTGGAGTAGGTCAAGATTGACCGAACCACTCTAAATCTCGATTTGCATTTCCTTTGAGCATTTTACCTTCACTGCAAACTTCTCAATAGCTTACTGCCCTCTACGATTTTATGAACGAGTTTCAAGGTTCAGACGTAAATCTGCGTTAAGACATAAATATGCTTTTTCGTATGATCATCATATTGCAGATTGCGTTTACGTTTTGAGCTTTACCATAACTGCACACTGCCTTTATACTCCTGCTTAAACTGCGTCTTATCTAATCAATTGATTTACGAATCAGCATTTAGACGTAAATCAGTTTCTTCGTACGAACGTCGGATTTCAGTTTGCGCCGATATTCTGGTTTTCATCATAGCTGCAAACTGCCTGCTTAGTTTGACTTTAACCTTGCTTAGTATCAACTTTCATACAGAAGTTGTTTTATCGTTCGAATGCAGCTTTCGATTTTAATCGCAGAAAGTTTTCCGCTGCACTAATTCACCCCCCCCCCCTCTTAGTGCTCTCGATCCTAACACTCCCCAATTGCTATTGGAATATTCATGAAGTTCAAACTTATTAGAACTTGAATAGAATAAATAATGGGAGAGAGTACATTTGATATAATGCAAAATCCTTTTAGTAGCCTTCTAATGAATTCATTTAGTCTCCTCCACAAATTAGCTCACTAATCCGATGTCATATAGAATATATGATCTTATACATATCAAATGTCTTAAGCTTCTATCCAAACACTTATAAAGAGTTGCATCTATTGCTTTAATTTCATCATTCTTTAATAGCTTAACACCACAATCCACTTGTGTGCTAATTGAATTACAATCTTCCATCTGTGTCTCTTGAGAACTTATCTTATACATACCTCTTGTAAAACAAAGACACCTGTTTGCTTTGTTTCACTTCTATTCTGATAAAATAGGATATTAATTTTATGTTAGTCATATCAAACTCCTTTGTAATAGTTTGCTTAAAGTCTTGGAACATATGAAAATTACTTAATGTAAAAATTAGATCATCTACATACAAACAAATATATAGCATGCTTCCATCTTTTTCTTTAAAGCACAAGGAGCATTTATAAGGACATTATATGAAACCATTAGCTTTAAAATAAGGATCAATTCTAGCATTTGAAACCCTCAGAGCTTGTTTCAACTCATATAAAGCATTCTTCAATCATAAACTTTGTTTTCATATACTTTCTCAATATATCTCATAGGTTGTTCAATATAAACTTCTTCAAGAAACCCATTTAGAAATATAGATTTCACATCAAATTGATAAATTTATCATTTGTTTTAAGCAGCTAAAGAAATAAGTAATCTAATAGATTTTATTTGAGCAACGAGAGCATACACCTCATCATAGTCAATATCAACTTTTTTTCTTGTATCCTTTTACCACTAGTCTTAATTTATATTTTTCAATTTCTCGTTAAGTATTCTTCTTCACTTTGAAAACTCATTTGAGTCCTATGAGTTGATTACATCTTCAAAGGAAATAACTTCTTAGTTAGCATAAAGACAAACAAGAATGAGTTGGTTTGTCACCTCATACAATTTTTGTATGCTCCTTATTTTTCTTCTTGTTGTTGGACTTTCTTCCAATGTTACGCTTGATATAGGAGATAATGGAGGTGTAGGCTGTTTATTTATCACTTTATCTTTGTCTTCATCTTGTACCTCTTTCATATTTGTTCTCTAATTTCATAATGAAACTCCACATTTCTACTCACATGCATTTTTATTCTTTGGGATCAAATAACTTAAAGGTTTTAGATAAGGTATATAGCTGATAAACATATATTGGGAACTTTTATCATCCAATTTTGTTCTTCTTTGATCCAAAACATGAGTATAGGTAATGCATCTAAAAATTTTTAAATGGGAGATGTTGGACTTCTGACCACTCTTAAGCTTCTTGGGTGTTATCTTCCAAACACATTGTTGGATATCTATTGAGTAAGTAAACTATGCATGCGACGACTTTACTCCAAAACTTCTTTGGCACCTTTTTGCTTTATAGTGTGCTTCTAATGATGTTAAAGATAGTTTGATTCTTCCTCTCTACTATACCATTTTGTTGAGGGAAATAGAATGCTATTAATGATATTCAAATATCACATGTTTCACAAAATTCTTCAAGCCCTTTCGATGTGAATTCCCCTCTACAGTCTAATCGTAAGGCTTTGATGGTATAATCACTTTGGTTCTCCACTTATCCTTTGAGCTTTTTGAATAATTCAAAAGCCTTTGATTTCTATTTTAGAAAATAGTCCTATGTTTTCTTACTCAAATCATACATTAGAAAATAATGATGCTCGCCTTAAAAAGTTAGAGATATTGATCTACATATGTTAGTGTAGATTAGCTCAAGAGGTCTCTTTGCATAATAGACTGACTCTTTTGAAAGCTCAATCTTTGGTTGCTTGCTAAGAATATATGCTTCATAAAATTGATTTAAAGAGTTGATGAGTGATAGTCCTTCAAGCATCATTTTTTTGATAAGAACTTAAGTACACAAAAATTGAGATGTTTAAGCCTCAAGTGTTATATCCAAGAGCTATCTTTCAAGCTAGCATTCAAGCATTTGTCATCAACATGCTTTATGTTCAATATAAATAATTTGTTCTTGGTCATTTGCACTTGTATAATTATCTTCATACTATTATTTTTTTAGTGTGAGAATTATATTCTCCATGTGCACATTATATCATTTCTCCAAGTTGCCCTAAACTTAAAATGTTTGTCTTGCACATAATAGATATTAGAAATAAAATGATGATTTTTATTTTTATCTTAATAAGGATTTATCTTTCCTTTTTAATTCAACCTTTGACAAGCCTCGAAATGGAACTTAGTCCATTAACTTTTTTATCTAACTCCATAAATATATACGTGTGCTCATATGTGATTGCTTGCTCCACTATACAAGTACTAAAAGTCTTCATTGTGAATGTTTTCTTCCTTTTGCGCTAGCAATAAGATAGAATCATCTTCTTTTTCATTCTTTTTACATAGTTAGCCTTCTCATCAACTTGATTAGAATTATTATACCAATATTCCAACGAATAATGGCCAATCTTATTATAAGTATAACAATGAATTTTGGATTTATCATTCCTTCTTCCTCTTAAAGAATCATCTCTTCTTTCTTCTTTCTTGGAGCATTCTTTATTATAATTATTGTGTTGTACTTATCCTTGGCCTCTTCTATGGCTTCTACCATAGCCTCGACCATGGCCATGACCACAATCACAACTTCTTTGGATTCTCTTCTTTAGCTTCTTTATTCTTATCGGAAAACTTGCTTTGAAGAGCTTGTTCCATTTGTTCTTGCTTCTTCTTTTATATTCTTTGTTCATGAGCTTGCAATGAGCTCATAAGCTTATCAATGATCATGGCTTCAAGATCCTTTGATTATTCAATAGCTACCACAACATATTCAAATTTTGTATCGAAGGATCTTAGAATTTTCTCCACCACTTGATTGTCTTATAATATCTTACCAAATTTTCTTAGTTAGTTAATAATGATCAAGATTCTAAAGTAGTTCTAAATGGATTCTGTCTCCTTCATCTTTAATGTTTAAGCGTACCCCTTAGAGCCTAGAGTCATACATTCTTCACCTTCTCTATTCCTTTATAGGAATTTTGAATGACCTCTCATGCTTGATTAGATTTGATGGGTGACCTTCTCGAATTCTCCTTAGTTGATTGATCAAGAAGAGAAATTTCTTGTCTCTCTTTCTCATATCCCTCAAGGACTCTTATTAATTCACTATGAGTGTAACTCCATCTTGGGACTCATTATATTCCTCCTTTAGTATCTTCCATACATCTTTTGATCCAAGCAAAACTTTCATTTGAATGCTCTAATTTTCATAGTTGTCGGTGAAACGAGAGACAAGGAATGATATATTGGTAGTCATGTCGGATAACTTGATTTTGATACCACTTTATTAAAAATGTGGTAGAGTTGTGGAAGAATAGTAGTTGAGGAAGAAGATAAAAGTTTAACTTTATTTGGTTTTAAATATTCAGGCTTATCGTAACAATAATATCCTCTCATATATTTATAGGAGATAAGAGTGCATGATTACATTCATAAAAGATAAAAATTAAGGACTCCCTCGATTTTCTAGAGGATATTTTTTCTTCATAATATGTCTTGACAACTTAGTATGCACATCAATTTTTTGAGGGATTATAGTATCTTCCAAGATGATTTTATCTTCTTTCAAAATATTCAAGATATTCTTTATTTTTTTGAAAAAGATTCATGCAATTTTCAATATGCATAATTTTTTTATCCAAAACTTTTAATTAAATTAAATTTAATTTCAATATAATTCCCAATGCCTTTACTGTCGAGGTAACTAAATCCAATCAATAGAACCATGTTGTCGATCATCTATCTTAGTTTCACTTATGATGTCAAAGTCCTAGAAGGCTATCTCACTACGTGGAAGACATTTGATTTTGAACTGGTGGTGAATCAGAAGCAGAAACAGTGTTGCAATTAAAAAAATACTAATTATTGTTTTTCACCCTTAGAGATTCAGTTCAGATTCTTTGGGCTCTTCTCAGAGTTGGAAGGAATTATTGGCTGAACCTACATTTTAGACTTGAAGAACACAACAAAATTAGATATGACAATACCTATAGTGGGCGAAGAGGACAAAAGTAAAGATGATATCGCTTGTCTCTCTAGAATGCGACCAGTGTTTTTACCCCTGCGATAGATGACTTGACTTGTAAGGGCATCCTCCTTTGTTTTTTCTCTTGGTCGCTCGACTTTGATTGTTGGGTAGTGATGGAGCAAATGGATAGACATTTTTCCCCTATAATATTTATTATATTGATAACAACTACAAAAATTCTCATTAGTAAACTTATATTCAAAACCAAACAACAATCTCAACCAAATTGATCAGAAAAGTCAGTAACATAGCATCAGGAAAAATCGATTCAAGTTGATGTTCCAACTTGTCTATCCTTTTCCTTCCATTGCTCTAACTAAAGAAACCTTTTTGCTTTCTTTAATTTTTATACTAAAAAGAAAGTTTCTTACATTCACTCAGGCTGCTGCCACTTGAAAGACTATAGGATGAGGGAGAGAATATTCTACCAGTGGAGGAAGGCACAGAAGGTGTATGAGCTTCTTCTGGTGATCCATGGCCTCGTAGAGCTTGCGGACATGGTGGTCTTATTGAGAAATTTAACACATTAAATATGGATCAAACATATTTTATAAAATCAAAATTGAATTTTAGAATGTTCCATAAAAACTTATTAGATCCACAATAATATACATGAAATTCTATAATAATTAATATATTAACACGAAAGCGTACCTAATGAATCTATCAGAGTATTTTGGTTTAATTGGTGAATTAACCTTCTAATTACAGATTATCTCTAAGAACTCTTTTATTTCCCTTTGACGGGTGAAGAGAAATATGATGAATTGATACTGCAATCGGGGAACATAACCTTATTTATAGAAATTCCCCAAGATGTTTTATATTCCTAACTTATCTCGTCATCAAGTCAGAATGTTTCATATTTCTAACTTGTCTCGTCATCAAGTCAGGATGTTTCATATTCCTAATTTGTCTCGTTATCATGTTAGAAATGTAACTGATGGTATCCACACAATTAATTTTCATAATAATTATGCTCTTTAGCCAAATAATATTATTTTAATTAGATCACTTTAATTTTGACTAATCAAAATAATGGTTTAACACATTTAATTATACACATGTGATCTTTAAAATTCTAAAAATTTTCCATTGGGTCACATATGTATCCTTATAAATGTGCTATACTTTATGTGCTCAAAAATATTACTATTATTAAATAGGACATACAAAACAATCTCGTCATTGGCCATATTAGTATAGGACTAAAGTGATCTTCACTGTATCAATCATAGCTAAACCCATCAATGATCATTAATATTAATATAACTAAATAACATAGATCAATCATTAAATGTGTAACATGAAAATTACATGAACGTGATATGTACATGTCAATTTTCAACATGTCCAACTTTATCTTTATGAGATCATTAATAACTTTAATAGTCATAATGTACGAAATATAAACAATTGAAACTTTATTTCTAACAAAAAAATATCTATACAAATATAGAGTCTAGCATAGAACATACAACAAATATGACAAACTCCCAATAAACTAAAGTTTCCTCAAATTCTAATATACCCATATGAGTAGTATGCTCATGAAAGACCTTAGGTGATACATCTTTTGTGAGAGGATCTGCCAACATAAAGTTTGTTCATAATTCTTTGGAAATTTGTCTACTTTGTACCATTTCTTTCATAACTAGAAACTTGATGTCAATGTGCTTTGACTTAGTCGAGCTTCTATTATTGTTGGAGTATAAAATAGCTGATTTATTATCATAGTATATCTTTAATGGTCTTTTAATCCTTTGTATATTTACAACCCCGTGACAAAATTCCTCAACCAAATTCCATGATTGGATGCCTCAAAACATGCTACAAATTCCACTGTTATGGTGGAGGAAGTAATAAGAGATTGATTGGCACTACGTCAAGAAATCTCCCCACCAATCAACATATAAATATAGTCTGAAGTGAATTTCCTACTGTCTTGACATCTAGAAAAATCGGAGTCAGAATACCCAATCATCTCCAAATGGTGTGATCTCCTATATATGAGCATATGAACTTTTATCCTTTTTAAATATCTCATGACTCTTTTAGTTGTCTTTCAATGATCCATTCTATGATTGTTTAAGTATTTGAACACTCCAATAATGTATGCTATATCCAGACACGTACAAACCTATCCAGACATTAGACTCCCTATAGTTGATGCATAGGGAATTGTTGAATCTCGTATTTTAATGATGAAACCACTTGATATGTGTTTATAATTTAAACTGCATTTTGAGTGATGCAGGTCTACTCGATCAGGATTAGATAGTTAATGCAGGAGGAATTGACGTTGCGCCGGAAGAGATCACGTCAGGATATTGGATGGCTGAACGCTTCGGACGTCGGGCATCAGGCCAAGGAGAGCGGAATTACGCCAAGGATATCGTGGTTGCGGAGGTCAACCATCGATTGGGCAACAAGCCGCAAGAGAGGACGATGTGCTGAAGAATCGGACGAAGCGCCAACCAATGATGTGCCGGGCAAAAGAATGTCAATTCACGTTGTAATAATTGTCTAGATCGGAGTAGAGTTTTTACTTGTGTGTGCAGGATTAACTACGATAACGATGAAAACATAAAGCGAAACAAAGTGTCGGAGTCAAGCGCGAAGGATTTGTTGCGAGTTCGAGAGTTCGACAGAAGTCCGAAGGTTCGTCGGGAATGATGTCAGAACTAGCCGAGAATGAGTAGGGAGCTTGCCGAAGGGTTTTTCGGAAGCTCGCCGGAAGGTTCGTTGGAAGTTCGCGGAGCTCGCCGAGAAAGATCGGAGCTTACTGAAGAAGCTCGTTGGAACTCGCCAAGATCAAATCGTGAAGTCTAGGAGCTTGCCAGGAGTCCGCAGAATGGTTTCCAAGAGTTTATCGGAAGACCGTCGGAAGTTCGTCGGAAGCTCGCCGGAAGAAGTCTTGACTTACGAACTTTGTAATAGCTTAGAAAATATCTTTAAATTCGTAGTTAGCACGTTAATTAGGGTTAGGATTAGGTGTTAATCCTATAACTAAAGTAGGGGCCAATTGGGCTCGAGTTCGGACTGGTTTGGGCCAAGTTTGAAGCCCAACCAATGAGCTGAATTGACCTAAGTGGTGGCACCGCCAGTCCACTATCAGTGTCAGACACTGACAGGCGGTGGCACCGCCAGCCTCGGAAACCCAAGAGAATTCAAATTTTGGAGCCCAAATTTGAATCCTCTTAGGGCCTATAAATACCCCTCAATTCTCAGCAAAGGAAACAACCTTTTGAGAAGCTAGAAGTTGAGAAAAGCTTTAGGAAAAATCTTGTTTTCAATAGCTTGAGTGTTCACCTCCTTTCTTTTCATTGAAATCTTTGTAAAAGTGTGAACCACTTGTAAGAGGTTGTAAGAGGGGTGTAAGAAGGAGGTTGATCTTCGTCTAGTAAAGGAAGATCATTAGTGGATGCCGGTGGCTTCGACGGAAGAGGAATCGGAGGAGTGGATGTAGGTCATGATTGACCGAACCACTATAAACTACCGTCTTCTCTGGTTTGCATTTTATTCTTGCCATTTACATACTGCAAACTACTTTACCTAGTCACTACGCTTCCATATGCTTCTATGTTATTAAACTTTTCAAGTTCGATTTTTTATCGTACGAAAGATTTTGTCAAAACCGACGTTTTAATCCGCTGCACTAATTCACCCCCCCCCCCCCTCTTAGTGCCGCTCCGATCCTAACAATTGGTATCAGAGCCCGGTATTTCTCATTTCGGATTTACACCCGAGAGAAATGGCTCTTCATGGCTTTCAAGAGGGCTTTTCGGTTGTTCGTCCACCGTTGTTTAACGGATTGGACTACACTTATTGGAAAACTCGAATGAGAGTTTTCTTGATTTCTATGAATTTGGATATATGGAATATTGTTGAAAATGGTTTTCAACTTCCCTCTAAACAGATGAACGAATGGTCGGATTTGGAGAAAAAATATTTTTCTTTAAACGCAAAGGCTATGAATGTCTTATTTTGTGCTTTGGACAAAAATGAGTTCAATCGGGTTTCTTTGTGCGAAACGGCTTTCGACATATGGCACACTCTTGAAATCATACACGAAGGCACTTCTAGAGTTAAAGATTCGAAAATCAATATTTTAATGTATGATTTCGAGCTTTTTCAAATGAAGCCGAGTGAAACCATTGTTGACATGTACACCCGTTTTATGGATGTCGTCAATGGTTTACAAGCTCTTGGCAAATGTTTCTCGAATTTTGAACTTGTTAGTAAAGTTTTACGATCACTTTCTAAAGCTTGGGAATCAAAAGTAACGGCAATACAAGAAACAAAAGATTTAAATATTTTTCCACTTGAAGAACTTATTGACTCATTGATGACATATGAAATGGTGCGCAATGCACATAATGAACACAATGAACACTTGAACCACCTACTAAAGAATAGGAAGAATTTGGAACCCCGGACAAATGAATACCACTTGAGCGATGACTCAAGTGATGAGGACAATGATGAACTTGAACTTCGAACACTAAATCTTAATAAGTTTATTAAACAAAAATCTAAAATAAATAATGAACTTGAACGGAGGAAGAGGCCAAAGAAGAGGAAGGCAACCAAGGATGAATCAAGAACTTCTAAAGGTGAAACGGCGAATTGGGCTTTGACGGGCTTCAACCATAAGGTAAGTAACTCAACTCTCTTGAATTATTTTGAAATTACTTGAAGTTTTTCATGAGTTCTTAATTTAGATAGTAGGAATAGGAAATAAAAAATTATTTTTCAAAAATTATATCATATTTTTCTTTTTAGCATCTTTAAAAAACTTAAAAATTTGATCATGAAAAGTATATTGCTAAGGTTTCATGCATGTTATGTTTTGAAATGTTGAATGATGTATGTAACATTATGGATGATAGTTATATGATATGTGATAAAGCTTATGATTGATCCATGTGTATTTTGATGATTTTATGTCATGAGTTTTTGAAGTAAATGTTGATTTGATACTCTCATTTTAGATTAACATGTTTTTGGTTTAATCATTTTTATGATAAATTAAGATGACATTCTCATGACATATTAAGATGACATAATGCATGTACATCTATGTATGAATTTCTTGATAGTCTTTTGATGATAGATGTGATATCATGATGTTTTATTTTTGATGTGTTTGGTCTTGATGGCTTTATGACAAAACTTATGTTTTGACTTTAAATGATGATACAATGTTTTCACAAAAAGACTTGAACACCCTCACATGAAATCAATTGTATGAAATGGAAATGAATTTTATATCCTATTGAGATTAATGAATTTATTTTACTAATCTTGTGAATCTCATGAAAATAAACATGATGAATATTTTAAAAATAAATGAGTGTATCATGCATTTGGTCTTAATGATTTCTCTTGAACATACTTTTTGAAATCATACTTGATAATGAATATCAAGATATTAAAAGGATGTTATCATGGAATCATGCTTGATAATTTATTTTACGAAATTTACCTTTCTATCTTGAATGTTGACATTTTTTTTTTTAAAGCAAAGACATGCTCATAAGAAGCAAATCACATGAATAGAAATTTATAAAAATGAAATGTAATCCTCTATCTTATTGATTTTTCAATAAATCTATGCTTGTCATATATGAATTTATTGAATGTAATTTTGAGGATGATTTCAGATTTGACAAATGCTTGATTCGTATTTACGACATAAGATACATTTTAAATATGAATCATGCTTCAATCATGTTAAATGCTTCAATCATTTTCTATCTCTAGAGTTCTCGATTTTGATGAAATACAAGTGATAAATTCATTTATGATATCTTGTAAATCACTTGAATTATAAATAAAATTTTTTTTATGATGTGTTAAAAGAATCACTTAAAAAGAAAATGCTTTTCCCATCTTATCGAGATTAATGATTTCATGATATCGTGTGAATCTCGAAATTGAGTTTGATGAAATAGTAATAACATTATTCATGTTATGAATCTAAAAAAATGATGATTTGATTATGATTTTTTTTGAATTAACTTGAATGAAATTTTGTTTTAACTGAATCATGAACTTTCCCTTGACTTCTTGACTTAAGAATTTTGAAGAAACATGATGATTACTTGATATTTGATTCTTGAAATTTCTTGTAAAATGTGATCTTGATAAGAATGTTTCAATTTGCTCTTTGTGCTATATCTTTTCAAATGAATCATGAGCCTTGATATCATAATATAGAAATAACAAGATTTCTTTGCCTTGTATGTCTTGTGTGATGATTGTACATCAATTTGCTTTATTATGAATTATATGAATCTTGATCGTGAACTTGTTAAGAAGAATTTTAATAAACCATGAATCATATCTTTGGTATTTACGAATTGATCCTTATTGATATCTTTCATGAATTCTTTGCATATTTGGCTTGTTGAATGGTTGAAATTTTTAGCCATTGAGTTCTCCCTTCTTTTCGATAATGATAAAGGGGGAGTTAGTTTACTAGCCTGCATATTTCAAAGGAAGAAAAATTTGCTAGCTCGATCATTTCATTGAAAGAACTTGCTATCATAAACACTACCAATGAATTACAAATCTTGCAATATAAAGAGAAGCAAAGAATTGCTATTTCGAAAGAAGCAAAAAAAATGCAAAACTTAGAAAACTTACAATATAATTGCTCTTGCCATGCTTTGTATCAAAAAGAGGTTGATATCCTTAAAAACATCGCATTAAAGTTTTTAGTGTATTGTAATGTATCACATGTATCACAAATTGAAAATTTTGAGACTATTATCATATCATGTTTAACAATTGATATCTTTCATTGATATAATAAATTATCATCTCATGATATATCGCATAATTATATCATGCTTTGCGATTGTATCATGTGATCTTTACTGATTTTTCACATTAATATTCTTCATGACATGATTTCTTTGCATTGTTGTATGCTTCATGTGATAATATGAATACATGAAACACTTATGATATGATTTTTATACAATTCCGTGTATTCATAAAATATTTATCTCATCACCCAATAACTCTTCTTGATATTCCTTAAGAGATGAAATGAAATAATGCATGAAATACAAATGAGAAGTTAATGATCATGCATGATAGGATGTAATGAATTTTGACATTTAGATAGCTATGATCATGTTGCCAAAATGATATATCATGAATGCTTGAATATCATGTTTGATATGCTCATAATGTTGATCGATTTATTCAACATCGTGCATGAATGAATATAAGGTTTTTGAAAATGTGCATATTTTAATTTAAAAATATGATAATGCACAAATAAGATTATTACTCACCTTTGTCATGATTTAGAAATTGACATAAAGGGTCTTCCCTTCTTTAAAAAGGGTCTTCCATTCTTTTTGACAATGACTAAGGGGGAGATAGCTAGCTTGCACAATTCAAGAAGAAAGCAAAAATTACACTTCTCAAAAGAGAAGAAATTGCTATCTTGAATATCACTGAAAATTGCTAGCTTGAAACATCAAGAAAATGCAAAAATGTGCTATTGTACCCATCTCAAGAAAAGCAAATATGCCAACTTGCACATATTTGAATTTGCTAGCTTATAAAACTTGCATATTTCAAGAAGCAAGAGTTGCTTTCTTGAACATCTCTAAATTGCTAGCTTGCAAGTTCTAAAATGTTGTAAAATTGCTAGATTGCATGATGATACAAATTTAATATTATGTTTTTCATGCTATGAGTAGAACCCATATAACAAACACTTGATTGTGGTACTTCTCCTTTTTGTTGATGACAAAGGGGGAGAAGTATGTTGATGACATGACATGTGATGCATAAGTTTTATGCATATGTTCATGATGATGTGTTGTAAGTATTCATGATGAATATTGCAATGACTTGAATTCTGTTTGAATTCAAGGTTCTATCAATATAGCATATTGATAGGGGGATTTGGTTTAAACTTCGGGAGTTAAGGTTAACTTCGTCATCAAGTGGTTGTCATCATCAAAAAGGGGGAGATTGTTGAATCTCGTATTTTGATGATGAAACCACTTGATATGTGTTTATAATTTAAACTGCATTTTGAGTGATGCAGGTCTACTCGATCAAGATTAGACAGTTAATGCAGGAGGAATTGACGTTGCGCCGGAAGAGATCACGTTAGGATATTGGATGGCTGAACGCTTCGGACGTCGGGCATCGGGCCAAGGAGAGCGGAATTACGCCAAGGATATCGTGGTTGCGGAGGTCAACCGTCAATTGGGCAACAAGCCCAAGAGAGGACGATGTGTTGAAGAATCGGACGAAGCGCCAACCAATGACGTGCCAGGCAAAAGAATGTCAATTCACGTTGTAATAATTGTCTAGATCGGAGTAGAGTTTTTACTTGTGTGTGTAGGATTAACTACGATAACGATGAAGACATAAAGCGAAACAAAGTGTCGGAGTCAAGCGCGAAGGATTTGTTGCGAGTTCGAGAGTTCGACGGAAGTCCGAAGGTTCATCGGGAATGACGCCGGAACTAGCCGAGAATGAGTAGGGAGCTTGCCGAAGGGTTTTTCGGAAGCTCGTCGGAAGGTTCGTTGGAAGTTCGCGGAGCTCGCCGAGAAAGATCGTAGCTTACTGAAGAAGCTCGTTGGAACTCGCCTAGATCAAATCGTGAAGTCTAGGAGCTTGCCGGGAGTCCGCAGAATGGTTTCCGAGAGTTTATCGGAAGACCATCGGAAGCTCGCCGGAAGAAGTCTTGACTTACGGACTTTATAATAGCTTAGAAAATGTCTTTAAATTCGTAGTTAGCATGTTAATTAGGGTTAGGATTAGGTGTTAATCCTATAACCCAAGTAGGGGCCAATTGGGCCCGAGTTCAGACTGGTTTGGGCCAAGTTTGAAGCACAACCAGTGAGCTGAATTGGCCTAGGCGGTGGCACCACCTAGACTGGGCGGTGGCACCGCCCAGCACCCGAGAACTGGGTGGTGGCACTACTTGACTGGGCGGTGGCACCGCCAGTCCAGTGTCAGTGTCAGACACTGACAGGCGGTGGCATCGCCACTGATAGGCGGTGGCACCGCCAGCCTCGGAAACCCAAGAGAATTCAAATTTTGGAGCCCAAATTTGAATCCTCTTGGGGCCTATAAATACCCCTCAATTCTCAGCAGAGGAAACAACCTTTTGAGAAGCTAGAAGTTGAGAAAAGCTTTAGGAAAAATCTTGTTTTCAATAGCTTGAGTGTTCACATCCTTTCTTTTCATTGAAATCTTTGTAAAAGGGTGAACCACTTGTAAGAGGTTGTAAGAGGGGTGTAAGAAGGAGGTTGATCTTGCCTAGTAAAGGAAGATCATTAGTGGATGCCGGTGGCCTCGACGGAAGAGGAATCAGAGGAGTGGATGTAGGTCATGATTGACCGAACCACTATAAACTACCGTCTTCTCTGGTTTGCATTTTATTCTTGCCATTTACATACTACAAACTACTTTACCTAGTCACTATGCTTCCATATGCTTCTAAGTTATTAAGCTTTTCAAGTTCGATTTTTTATCGTACGAAAGATTTTGTCAAAACCGACGTTTTAATCTGCTGCACTAATTCACCCCTCCCTCTTAGTGCCGCTCCGATCCTAACAGGAATCTTCTACATTTCTTGAGTTTTCAAATTTCCTTTAGGGCACTGATTGAGACTAAACTTGTCTCCCTTTATGATAGGGGTGTCTCCTAGTTTACAATCTTGCATGCCAAACATTTTGAGTACCTTATCGATATAACTCCTTTGTGATAATCCTATAATACCCTGAGATCTATCTCGGTATATCTGGATTCCTAATACAAAAGAGGCGTCATCAAGATATTTTATCTTAAAATTTTTGGATAGAAATCTCTTGATTTTGTGTAATATGCTTATATAATTTGTGGTAAGCAAATATCACCCATATACAATATCAAGAAAATGAATTTACAGCCATTGAATTTGTGATACACGCAATCATCAATAACATTTACCTCAAACCTAATAAGATAATTACTTGATGAAATTTGTGAAACCACTTACGGGATGCCTGTTTTAGCATATAGATGGATTTTATCAATTTATAAACTATTTTCTTTGGGTCTCCTAAGATAAAGTTTTCTGATTGTACCATATAAATCATTTTATCAATGTTTTCATTAAGAAAAGCTATTTTAACATCTGATGAGCTTCAAATTAAAATGTACGGTTAGAGCCATAATTATCCTAAAAGAGTCATTCGTTGAAATCAGAGAGAATGTCTCTTTAAAGTCAATCTCTTCCTTTTGAGTATTGCCTTTTGCGACAAGATATGTCTTATACCCCTGTACATTATCATTAGAGCTACAGTCCTTATTGCTTCTCCTCAAAGTGACTTTAGCAAAATAGATTGAGGAATCATACTTTTTACCATGTCCTTAAGTGTGCGGTTTCATCTTTCAACTACATCATTCATGCTAGGTGACCCTAGCATTACATACTGAGGGACAATTTCACATTCCTCTAGGTATAAAATAAATAATCCTGGACGTTATTCATTTTAGCCATCATTTCTACCATAATATTCTCCTCCATGGTTAGATCTGATGCTTTTTATCCTTTTGTTGAATTTATTTTCAACTTCAGTTTTAAATGATTTGAACACATCCAAAGACTGAGATTTTTCATGTATTAGATACAAGTATCCATATCTAGAGTAATCGTCTATGAATAATATAAAGTATTGTTGATCATTCCATGAATATGTAGGAAATGACCCACAAATATCTATATGTATCAATTCTAAAATGTTCGTAGCTCTATATGCACATGATCTCTTAGGTTTGGTTTGTTTACCTTTAATGTATTCAACACAAACATCTAAACCTTATAAGTCAATGGGATCGATAATCCCTTCTGACATAAGTCTTTCAACTATATTTCTAGAGATGTGACCTAAACATTTGTGCCATAATACACCCAAATTTTTTATTTTTTATTTAGTACCACACAATTTCGCATTCAGGGATTCATGATAGGATGCTATAGTATCAAGTAAATATAGATTGTCATAAGCCATAAGTGAACTAGTTCCAATCACATTTGAATTTAAAAACAAAGTAAACTGATTATTTCTAAATGAACAAGAATAACCATATATATCCAAATAAGAAACAAAAATTAAATTACATCTAAACAGTACAACAAAAGTGTCTTTCAAATCTAAATAATATTCAGTATATAATAACAATCTAAATATGCGTATAACTTCCACATCTACTAATTTTCTATCTCCTACATAAATGTATCTCTCAACATCATTGGGCCTTCAATAGCTCAAGCAACCCTACATTGAAACACTGATATTAGTAGTTGCATCAGAGTCTAACCACAAAGTGTTTCTAGGTACTGAAGTTAAATCGACTTCAAAACAAATCAAAATAAGGGAGGTAGTACCCTTTTTAGCACCCCAAGTATGATATTTGGCATCCTTCTTCAAATGCCTAGATTTCTTGTAGAAGAAACAAGTATCATCCTAATTTTGTTTCTTCTATACTAGACCCTTATCGGCCTCATTATTTCTATATTTATATTTTCTTTTCTTGCCCTTATCCTTAGAGGTGTTAGCCAAGTTGGCACTTTCAGTCTTTTCTTGCTTCAGCCTTTCTTCTTCTTATACACAATATGAAATGAGCTCGTTAAGAGACCATTTATCCTTTTGGCAGTTATAATTGACCTTAAACTGATTGAATTGTGCAGAGAGAGATATCAGAACCAAATGGACAAGTTCTTTGATAAGCTAAGCTTTAATGCTTCAAGCTTTAAAGCAAGATTAGACATCTCCATGATGTACTCCCTTATATTTCCTTTGTCGTTATACCTCATGGAAAACAAACTTTAGTGTTTATTTCTGTCTTATCGTTTTTAAGAAAATACTTTTCTATTTTGGTAAGAAAATCTTTAGCCTTAGCAATCTCTTCGAATATCGCACCCCTAAAGGCTTTCGGAATCCCACGCTTAATGATCATGAGACTCATACGATTAGACCTATCCCACTTCTCATATGGTCTCATTTCATCATGAGTACTATTTTTCATAAGAGAAGCGAGTTGGTCTTCCCTTAGTGTAAGGTCCAGATCCATGCAAGCCAAAACGATCATAATGTTTTCCTTTCAATCCTTAAAGTTGATTCCATTTAGAACCGATACTAAATTGAGGTTAGTAGATATTGTTGTAAGAAAACCTAAATAAGAGAACAATATACAATCATAAATTATTCTCATATATATTACCATAAACTTAAGTGAATTCAAATAATGATATAATCCATCTCAAGATAGCAAGTGCAATATTAATATCTTATCTTTGGACTTTAATATTAACTGCTAGTCATAGGTAATGATCAAACACAAATAATAAGACATGTCAAATGATAAATCCATCTTTGGATTGATTTATTATTCACATGTACAACTTTATAATTATCATATTTTTATCATTATAGGTGTGTATATAATCCTACTAATCATTAACTTCTTTTGAGCCAAGTAATTTTCGTATTGATATAAATACATATTATATTTAATATTTTAATAAAAAATATCACACATGAGAGGTCACTTTGGTAACTTCATGCATCAAAATACTCAATCTAATATTAAACAATTTTATCATCACTAATTGAATTTGAACCATATTAATCAAATTTGTTTAACTCAACAATCAACTTTATAGAACCAATATTATGTTTAAATCAATTATTACATTTATATAGATAAAATCCAAAGATAATTAAAAATAATAATAATAATAATAATAATAATAATAATAAAAATAAATTAGAAGATACACTACGGCAACAAGGAGGTTTATGTATTGCAGCATGAAAATGAACAACAATAGGAGCTGTAATACCATGTGTTGTGCTGAAGAGGAAAAGACATAAAAAAGAAAAAAAATCTCAAATTGTGAAGCATGCTACGTGTGTAATTATATAAAATTATCATCTTCTCCGACGACGTTAAAACCATATCACGCTAAAACACTGATGAAAAGCACCATTTAAATATATAATAAAATAAGTCGAGACGTTCAGTGATACCACAACCAAATCACGCTTTGATACCACATGTTGATAAATTTAACAAATCAAATATGAATCAAACATATTTTATAGAACCAAAACCAAATTTTAAAATATTTTCATAAAAACTTATTAGAACTACAATAATATATATGAAATCCTACGATAATTATGAAACATATTATAAATCCATCAGAGTATTTTGGTTTAATTGATGAATTAACCTTTCATATCCTAAATACGAAACATCCTAGATGATGTGGCAAGTTAGGAATATGAAATATCCTGATCATTTTTATAAATAGGGTTATTGATATTACCATAACCCTATTTATAGAAATGACTCAAGATGTTTCATATTCCTAACTTGTCTCGTCATCAAATTAAAAATGTAACTGATGGTATCAATACAATTAATTTTCATAATAATTATATCCCTTAACCAAATAGTATTATTTTAATTAAATTATTTTAATTTTGACTAATCAAAATAATAACTTAATATATTTAATTATACATATTTAAAATTCTAACAGGTGTATCTCCTTCTACTTGGGGTCTTCAGCCTCATCATAGATAGATATCAGAAACACATAGGGTCTAAAATTGGTATGTCATTTGAGAATTTTTGTGAGGGTAGAAATGGAAGAACACACTTTCAAGATCATAACGATCTCATGGGTCATCCAATTTCCATCTAACATTATGAAATTAATAACGCCAAACGTTAAGTACCCATTAATTGTTGGGAATAATAATAACTCCTCCCTCTCCCTCGCCTCCGTCTCTCTTCTCCTCGGCAAAGCCATATGTTGCTGCCCTTGAAGCTCATCAACTACATACTGCCCATGCTTGCCACGGCCATCCTCCTCCTCCTCCTCTTCTCCCACTACCTCGACCTCCCCTCCCTCTCCTCCCCCGTACCGATCTCCACCTCCGTCCGCCCCAGGGGCCCCAAAGCGGCCTTCACCGATCTCGTCGCTGCGTTTGAGCTGTGGGACGCCGAGGTGGGCTGCGCTTGGTTCCGGGAGAAGCACGCTGGATGGGCGACCAACGCCTCCGCGATACGGCCCGACGACGACAACGACGAGTGCGCTGCAGCAAGGATGAGCCACGTCAGCGTGCTCGTCAAGGGGTGGACTTGGATCCCGGACAGCATGGATGATCTTTACCCGTGCCGGTGCGGGATGACCTGCCTCTGGACCAAATCGCCCGTTCTCGCTGATAATCCCGACGCCGTGTTGTTTGAGAGCGTGACGCCTCCGGCGACGGTAACTTTAGTCGCCCAGATACTTTAGCTTTGTGAGGAACATATAATTCATGCGAATTTGAAGATTATCCTGGAAAATGGCATATACAAATGTGATCTTTGGTGAAGTGGTAGCTTTAGAAACCAAGTCGAAGTACCCAATGTACCGATATTATCGCAATTAGTGCTTCTGCATTTTTGTTTGATGAGTGAAAGTAGATCTAGTTTTCATATATCTCTTGCAATTCAGATCGGTTGTTCTTAATATTGTCTTTTGGTAGCCTTAAAAATCTTTCTGATCTATTGATTCCTTTCTGACATTTAATAAGGACTGTGTAAAAAATTAACAAGACAGATGTACTTGGTGGATAAGAAGGACAAAGAAGAATTCGACAAGGCAACATAAACATCACGGCAATAGAAACTCTAAACCTGGGCTGATGAAGGTGTGCTATATGTAGCGACCAAGCCAAATTAGGCAAAAATACCAAATCCACAATCGCACACATTCAGTCGGTTAGTTAATGTTTTAAACCCACCTTTTATTTATCCTTCCCTGATTATGTTCAATAAGTCAGCAGAACCCATTGATCATACCAGCTAGGTGATTCACTTTGCAATTGATACTTCAAACTCATTGATAATCTTTCATCTTGCTTGACATCCTCTTTCGCTCCCTTATCTCTTCATATGATATCCTTGTCAGTGGACACCACACCTGCTATGTCATCAAATAATTTTAGTATCTCCTATCTAACAGAAATTTGTACGCGAATCATACAAGTTGATTTGAAATTTCCACAAAATACACAGACAACTTTCTGTGAGGGCTGGTTTCATTAAACATGCAAGTTGTTCGAACAACGTACCCGTAGGAATATGAAGTATTTTCCACCATAGCAAACAATTAGCGTATGGCAATCTTCAGAAACATCTTTTGTTCCTGTTTTTACAAAAACATTACTCTTCCAAAATTCTGTCCTTATTCATGCCAATGTGCTGCTCTATTTGATAACTTTTCCTTGCTTTGCAATTTCATTTGCTGCAGTCTTTTTGTACCTATTACTCACTGAAATCTTGATCTAACTCTCTAATTACCTTGGTAACCAGACATTGTACCAGGATCCTCTTTGTTATGTGTACATGCCAACTTTTATAATAAAAGAAGTTCTATGAAATGTGCCTGCATCCTCATATGGACGGACCACTTTTTTGTTTGCTGTAAAAAACCCAGAATTCTGTCCCGCTGCACAAGGGAATTGAGAATCCATGATCAGGGGAAAAAATGGGCATTCCAAATGAGATGCCTATAAAATTCATAAGTACAAAACGGTTCATTCTTAATGTGTGCACCAAAGAATGATGATGTGTTTTATTTTGCTCATAGAAATGTGTATCAATTTTTAGGAAATGATATACATTTTCCCCTTCCATTTTTGCTTACTGATTCTGAATAAAAAACCTTGCCAAGATCTCTCCATCTTCAATGAATAGGTGATGGATCAGCTCGAAGAATCCACTTGTTATATTATATCATGAATGATTCTAGAATTGTAATTATAAAAAATATTCAAAGTAATTGATTTGTTTTTGATACATTCGCTAGACAATTTCCCAGAATATTCATTTGGCAAGTTATAAGATTTATTGTCTATAATTTTCTCAATTGTTCATAAGGAGAGCAAGCATTGGCACCACACCATGGTTAATCCTTCATGACCCGTATGACCAAGGTTCAATTTCTTTTCTTGCAGAAGGTTATGACCCTCCCTATACTTGTATTGGCAGGAGACTCATGTATTGGGCTGAAATATTTTTTACTCAAATCTAGTACAAAACAATTAATGCATCTTTGCTGTTGTATACGGCAACATATTCATGTTGAGCACTTGACATGCAAGAATATTTATGAGCTTTGTACATTTCTAGATTTCTAGTACCCTTATGCAACTTATGTTTACCTATTTTTTACCAGAGGAAAAAAGGTGATCCACTACGTGTTTATATGGATCTTGAGGCCAGTAGAAAACCTTCGGTTTCGAAGACATATTTATTGGTTATCATGCCAAGGATGATGTGCAATCCACATATGCAGGGACTCTGTTTCACAAGAGCCGAAATTACCATGTTTCATCTCAGAAAAGAAATGTGAGTTATCATTCAGACTTCTCAAACACCTCTTTTACTATTCTTGATGTTATTTGTCATCCTAATAGTGTCGTAAAGATTTGCAACCTACATCTTGTCATAGTTGGTCATCCTTATAGCTATACTGTACAATGGCTTTTTCTATTTGCTCAACTTTGGTTCTGTGCCAAGCAACAATTGGAGCATTTATATCTTTGCATGCCTGAAAATTGATGCTTGTTATGAACACCTAAACACTTGATAATAGACATGGGTAGGATGCATTTGTGTAGAGCATGCCTGAAACTTGTGGACAGTGTGCTTCATGACATACGTACTTACCAAGTAAAGATATAGCACATAGTGGTAGCAGCAGTTTTCACAGGACCAATACTCGTAAACATCATTTCCCCATAGGAGCTACCATTTTATTCTGTAAATTTTTGTGGACAAATGGTTTTTAAACATGCATCGAAAATGATAATATTTTCTCACTTTTTTCATTTCCTTTCAGGATGTCCTTGTGTATTGGTCTTCTTCAAGGTGTCTTCCCCAACGAAACCAACTTGCAAAAAGATTCCTTTCCCTCATCTTTCACCATTCTTTTGGTGAATGCCTGAACAACGTTGGGGGTCCTGATGCGGCACTTTCTCTCTATCCCGAGTGTTCCATGAGTGAGAACCCAGTACCTCATTGGTGGGACCACCTGCATTGTGCCATGTCACATTACAAGTTTGTGCTTGCCATCGAGAACACCATAACCGAGAGCTACATAACAGAGAAGCTCTACTATGCCCTGGATTCTGGTGCAGTGCCCATATATTTTGGTGCACCAAATGTGTGGGATTTTGTCCCTCCACATTCTATAATAGATGGGTCCAAGTTTAGTTCTCTAGAGGAACTGGCATCCTATGTAAAAGAACTAGCAGATGATCCGATTGCTTATGCAGAGTACCATTCTTGGAGGAGATGTGGTGTGATGGGCAACTATGGGAAGACTCGTGCCGCCAGCATCGATACGCTGCCGTGCAGATTGTGTGAGTTGATAAGCAGGAAAGGTGGAAGGAATGCCAGATCATAGTAAGGTTGTGATCTGTGGCCTCAATTCATAAATTGTATGCCTTATAGTGGTACCTACATCACGATCAAAGCATCACAGGTCTACAGATAGATAGGTTTTCTCCTATTCTTTAATTTGTCCTTCTTTTTATGCTCTTTAAAATCAGTCTTATAGTTGTTGTATAATAACTATTGATAGAACAAATGACATGAGACACTGTCAATGTGTAAATAATTTGAGATGCAAAGTAAATGGGTTCAGCCTCAATGGCCAAGTTGTATTTAGCATGCCAAGGAGAGACATCTCTATACTTAGCAAGAACCACATTTATCCGCAAATCATTAATCCTATTATCAAGTATAAGTTAATCCTCTTATTCTGAAGGGCCAATTTGGGAATATGTAAGTTATCAATGTAATCAATTCAAATATTTAATTTAAAAATTAATTTTTATTTCTTTACTTACCATTGTAACTTAGGAAATATTAATCTTGTTCCTTGTTTGTTATTAGGAAATGATTATTAAGCATTCCAAATAGGAGGATATCATATTTGTTAGTATATTAAATAGAAATTGAATCTCGAATTTTGATGATGAAACTAATTGATAGAGTTTATGATCTAATCTGCGTTTTTGAGTAACACAGAACTAGCTTCGATCATGAAGAGACAGTTAAAACATGAAGAATCAATGTTGGGCCTGAAATATGTCAGAAGATTGGACGTCGAGCCGGAGGATCGGTTGACATATCGGTAGAAGGCTTTGTGCCATAAGTTCGGGCATCGGGTCTAGAAGAACGAACATTGTGCCAGGGAGATTGGAGTTGCGGAGGTCAATATGTCGATTGGGCAAAAGGTTGCAAAAGAGGAGGATGCGTCGAAGGATTGGACAAAGTGCCGATAAACCAATGACATGCCAGAAAATATTTGATTAACACTTTGTAATAATTGATTAGATGAAAGTAGTATTAAGATTTAATTGAGTTGGAATTAAGTCAACTCAATTAGGGGAGCCATTGGGACTAAGTAAATCAAAGTTGGGCCAAATGGAAGGCCCACTTGGCCACTTGGAACCATGCTAAGTGGTGGCACCGCTTGAGGCTCAACCTCAATGGAGGTTTGGGCGGTGGTATAAAGGTTGTCAGGTAGTGGTACCATTAGAGCCCAGTCTCCGAGGCTCTATCAGGCGGTGGTACCACCAGACTAGGTGATGGTACCGCCCAATGTTAGTGTTGTAGGTGGTAGTACCGCCCAACATAGGTGGTGGTGCCGCCAATACCCCGAAAATTGGGGATGAGACACTTTTAAGTTCCAAGTTTGAATCCATTTGGGGCCTATAAATACCCCTCTCATCCCTGTTCAGAAACATAAGAACTGAGAACAAAAATAAGAGAAAATTCTGTTGTAATCTTATGAAGTTTTCCTCCTCTAGTCTAAGTGTGATTTCTATTTAGAGAGGAGTGAGTGGGGGTATAAAGATTCTCTCCTGAGCCTATCAAAAGAAGAATAGAGTTGTAAGAAGATGATTGGTTTTTGCCTATTAAATGAAGACCGTTAGTAGATGCCGGTGGCCTCGACGGAAGAGGAATCGAGAGTAGATATAGGTCACGACAACCGAACCACTATAAAACTTGGTTTGCATTTACTTTAAACACTTTAATTTCATTGCACACTGTTTTACTTACTTATTCATTGTACACTTTTAAGTTAATATCTTTCTCATACGATTTTTCATCGAATAAATATTTTTCAAATCGGTGATTTTAACGAAAGCACTAATTCATCCTCCCCTCTTAGTGATAACTCGATCCTAATAGAAATAATTTATATTAAATAAATATAAAAATTAAGATAAATTTCTCTACTTTTCTTGAAAATAAAAGTTTTAGTTTTTATTTTAATTCTTTAAATGTTGAAAGTTTTATAGTTTGAAAATATTTATTAATCCGTCAAAATTTTTGTTGTTATATTAAAATCTATGAACTGAAGTTTTTATAATATTCTTGGACCCCTACTTAAGTTTTTTTTAATTTAAATATGATAAAAATTTACATGATTTATGTATTAAATATATGATATTTCATGGTATTACAACTTATTTTTTTAATCTTATTTGTATTAAAATTTTATTATTAGATTAAAATATGTTATCTAAAATTTTTAATATTCTTTGATCTGAAATTTAAAATATGTTATTCAGAATGGTTTAAAATTTATTTTACTAGAGTACGTTGAAATTATACATATGTTGAAAGTATGATTTCTAATTCTTGTTGAATTTAGAAGATTATTTCCTTGTATTGAAGCTTATCTCCCAATCTTCTTTTAATGTGTTATCATGTGTGTGAATATATGTTCGGGTATGAAATTGGATAGGAGTTGGGTTGAAACCGCCCGTAGGTCCGGCCTAACCCATAGGTTAGGCCACAATCCACTAGCTAGGCCTAGTTAATAGACTAGGCCTAGCCTATAGGTTAGACCCAACTCACGGGTCAAGCCCTAGCCTGTAGGTTAACCTAGCTCAACCATCATGAGCAATCACATGCAACGCACATGACCAGTCCATGGGCCAAGGCTGGGCTAGCCTGGTGTGATGTATGCCCAGTTATGTGTAGTGCATATGACCAGTATATGAGCTCACCCTACCTAGTCCAATATTATTGTTGGATTTGAGCCCAAACATTGATTGAACTAAACTAGACTTGATTAGTATAGATCAATTCAAGATAATTATGAATTGATTGACTTTTATATATATATATATATATATATATATATATATATATATATATATAATGACTCTGTTTTTTATAATGCCGTTTGTATTTTTACGAAGGGTGATGCATATGATGTCACATGCCGATTTGTGGATTAAGTGAAGGACAAAATGGTGCTTCCACGATATAAGACCCATGCAACATCGATGTTGTTTTGAATGATCTCGACTCAACATTTTGCCTCAAATTTTGTCTTAGGATTTGCAACAAATGACTTGGAATCAACAAATTCTTCTATATAATGTCAAGTCAGCTCCACTCTCCCTTTGGAACGTCGAATGGATTATGTTATTATGATACCCGATTTGTGACGAGGACTTATTAGATGGAGCAAAACCGCGATTTGCTTCATGTTAAATACTTTTTGTGAGTTCTACAACCAATTACTTGTATCGATTTTATGTTTATTAGCTGCTTATTTAAAATCATGTACTCTTATAGTTCTCACAACTTCTCCTTGAAGTTGTATAAATGTTTCAAACAGTATCTGCGTTTGGCGTCATGAAGCAAATGTGCAATGGCCTCTACTCATCTAAACCACTGATTGAGATGTTCAAATCCCTAACAAGTAAGAAGATGAACCAATTCCATATATTATTGTTCTCCCTCTCAACTATTGTATTTGCAAATGAAAATATTTGATTATTTGGGTCACTTCTCATAGCAATCAATAGTACAACTTTTGATGTATAACTTGTATGATATCCATCTAGGCCTATAATGTGCCTACATTACAGGAGTGAATCATTCCAGCAAAGCTGATATAGAATCCACGGAATTTATCATTTTATTTATCAAATCTAGAATTGAAAACACATGTGCTCCCTGAATTTTTGTTACATATCTCCTCAGAATAATTCTATAATAAAGCATATTCTTCCTACATATGATCATACTTAGTATTTCATTCTAAACTCTATAAACCTTGTGTATTGGGATATTCAATATATATTCTTTTTAAATTATTGACTTCAACGAATTTCAGATTCATTTTAATTCTATTATGATATTTATCGAGCTAGAGGATTATCGAACGATCTCCTATATGAATATATAGCATTCAAAGTTTTCATTTATAAAGATGACTCTTGTTGCTTTTATGATGCATCTATCATCAATCATATCCAATTTGGCATACCATCCTAATCCTTTCTTTATCGTCACTTTTATCTAATTTGAATCTAATATAACCTAAATTATATTAGTCTAGGGTGGTTCCAAATCAGTTAAATGAGGATTATAGATCGGTTCAGTTACGTTCTACTAAATCGAGTTCAATTTGATATCATCAATATCAAATAATACCAATTTGAGGGCTAATTGGTATTATTTGATATTGATGATATTTGAAACTGATAATTTAAATGTATTATTTCATCCCGATATAGATATGACTAGTGTGACATTATGTTATTCCATGCGAGGGCAGGTAGGGCGATTCCCTTCGGGGATTAGCGGACCGTCAAACATAGCGGTTGGACGATTCCTCCATCCACTATTGGGAATGTGATATAGTTTGCCTTCATCCGCTGTTGGAAGAATACAAACTCATCTCATATGATAAAGCCTCTCCATCCGTTGTTGGGGGAGTGCTCCTTTGGGTATTTAATATATGCCAATGAGATGATTGATTTTTGATCATGTATTCATTTTGAGTTGACTTTTAGGGTTCTTACTCAGCATTACTGAATTTTCTTTATTTTTTATTTTCAAAGCAACTTCCCACTAGTACTAAATCGGATTCCAATGGAAAGCAGACCTTCCTCTACCGCTAGGTAGAGCCATTTGGATGATTCTTCGAGTTAACATTACTATGATGTTTATCTACTTGGCTCTAAATGTATGGAAAGATACGATCTTAAAAAAAAAAAATTTGGGATATAACAATTGATCCTCAATCCACCTTCACACTTTGGGTCTCTTAAGAAGTTGTAGCAATTTTCTGTATATTGCCCAACACTTCCCTAGCCATCCAGGTCACACTTGACACCGTTTAAAATCAATCAAGGAATGCTCAATATAGCTATCAAAGTAGTCAACAAGGGTGATACAATAACTTGATAGCTTAGAATCAACCAACTTCCATTGTATTTGTTGGGTAATACCATCTAAGATCAAATTATCTCTTCTAATACCATCTAAGATCAAATTATCTCTTCTATTGTTAAGAATATATGAATTACAGATATTGACCAAACTCATCATGTTGATCAAAATCTACTTGAATAAAACATTCAAGATCCTAATAGAGACAACTAATCTATTGTCATAGTTGCAGTATAAGTTATATCTTTTCTTCCTTGAAGATAATCTCGAGATCTTTGTGGAATCTATGTATTTCTCTAGATATCTCCTTGACATAGAATTTGTGGCCTACATTATTGCCTCCCCTTAAGGCTAGATATCTTTATGGAGGCTAGGATGTCAACTTGCCACTTAATGGGACCTTGAGGGCAATGAGATTCTTTTCAAGTTTTGCGTAAGTAACAATCGAGATACCCCCATTTGGTTAACTATTCAATTTATAGTTTCAAATTATAATAATATACAATTATCATGATTATAATTTCTATGAAACTAATAATACTTTGTCTTATCTCTCATACCAAGGGACTTCATAAGTTAAAGAGAAATCCCTTATTGGTAGCATGTGGACTCCATGAAGAGCTTTTTTTATGGTTGATTGAGAGGGGTTTTCTTCTTTAGTTGGTTTTTTTTATTTATTTTCTTCCTCCCGACTAGGGATTCAACCATAATATACTTATTTGACTTTTTGTAGGAACTCTAGATAGGTGATCAATGAATTTTTAGCAATCAACTAAAAAAAAGATTCGTAGAGGCTACTAACGAAGGCTAGGATGAGAACTACCTTTTTCTTCTTATCGGGCTGTAAATATTTTAGACCTCTTTGGTAGCTAATAGTTAATATAGTTAAGCTTGAACTTACTACTGAGTTACTTAAAAGAGCTTATTGAGTTTAAGGCAAGGCATGTGTACCAAACTCAAACCACACCATACAAAGATGTTGGGCAAGATTAACACATGAGTGTGCATTTTGTATATAGGCAATTTGAGACACAAAAGTCATGACATGCTCAGTAGAGTTTGAGCTTTCCTCATGGGTTTCAGAGTAGGTAGGTGGAATGCTTAAATGAATTAACTCAACTATAATGTCTTGCATAAATGGGGATCACATGCAAGGCTTGTACTATGTGGGTTCCTTTCTCTACTTTATATCTTGCCTTATCTTGCACTGATCCATTCAAAGAGTTACTCCCTCACAATGGGAGGCAATTCCTCTCTTAGAAAGTGACAAGGGGAAAGTATTTCACAAGGAGCCTTTGGCAAGATTGATTAAGAATCAATAGTAATATTGGGAATAACCTATAATAGAGGCATTATTGGCCTCCCTATTGCATGAATTATGCTAATTGTGGAAGGAAAAGTATGATAGTATATATCATTCTAGTCAAGGTTTAAACTTGCTGAATCATGAAGTTTTTTATGATCATGGTGATGGTGGGTGTATTGATTGGTGGAGGAACAATCATCAAATAATTATAAATGTAAAATAATCATTTATATATGTAAAATAATAATCTTTATATCTTAAAAAATATAATATATAAGTCCCTCATGTCAAGTTTGAGTTAACAGATGTTAGAGTCTATTTTGTGGCACGTTGACTCATAATAAATCATTAATATAATGAGGCATGTAATTTAGGATTAATGTTCATTTTAGCTCATGTGATTTTAGCCATTGACATTTTAAGCCTTTATGATTTACTCGGTGTCTAAAATAACCCCTATATTTTTAAAAATATAGTATATAAGTCTCTCCCGTTAAGTCAGAGTTAATAGACGTTAGAGTATGCTTGTATGAAATATTGACTTCCAATAAATCATTATTATAATGACACATGTAACTTAAGTTTAAAAAAAAAACTAAGACCTCTATCAATGGTGGGACTATGCATCATCGTGGAAGCAACTACTAGTAGCAGCATCGAGCCACTACTACATAGCAGGACATCGTACGCACGTAACCTCTCCCACGCTACGACGAGCTCAGGAGCTTTCGGTCCTCCTTCAGGTGGATGTGCGTTGACTAGTCTGACGCTAGGCACGTAGTGGTCTCTTGATCCATCTTCCTCCTCCTGGGCATCTTCATTCCCACTACCTCCCACTTCATCCTTTCTTGCACCCCCATCCATTGCACCTATGATATGGTGGTCCAACTTTTCCTCACCTTCGCCTCCGGCCTCTCCTACCTTTGCCTCTCCGCCTTCATATGCCGTTATGGCCTTCGCTACTTCCTCTTCCTTGACAAGCTGATCAAGGAGAGAGAGCAGGTGAGGGAGGACTACATGGACTAACTCAACCACTATTTTCACTTGCTCTCTGTCTTCATGATGCTGTGCTTCGTGAGGGAGATAGCTTATAAGGTATGATGGTACTCATTAGGATTGGAGTGAGTGCCATTTGTGGTGGCGAGGAACGTTATGGTGGGTGATGTGGTGGCATGCGTCTTGGAGCTAACAAGTGACATCCGAGTGGAGGCATAGGAGAGAATAAAATGAGAGACGGTAGGGACAAAGATGCCTAGGAGGAGGAAGAGAGACTAAAAGGCTACTACGTGCTTAGTGTCGGACTAGTCGACACACATTCACCTGAGGCAGAATTGGAAGCTTCTGAGCTCATCGTTAGCGTGGGAGAGATTGTGTGCATACGATGCCCTGTCAGGCAGCAGCAGCTTGGTGATACTACTAATGGTCGCTTCCACGATGACATCTGCCGCCATTGATGGAGGTCTCAGTTTTTTTTTAAGCTTAAATTACATGTATCATTATATTAATAGTTTATTGTGAGTCAATATACTACGTAAGCAAACTCTAACGTCTATTAACTCATATTTGATAAGAGAAACTTATATGCTATGTTTTTGAAAATATAGATGATATTGTAGATACGAGTAAACCATAAGGACTTAAGAGGTATATGACCAAAACCATAAGGGTTGATATTAACTTTAATCCTAAATTATACATGTTATTATATTAATAATTTATTATGAATTAGTATGTTACACAGATTCTAATATTTATTAACTTAGACTTAACGATGGGTTTATATGTTATGTTTTTAAAAATATAGGAGTTATTCTAGACGCAAATAAATCATAAGGATTTAAGGATTTTTAAAAATATAGGTCCATGACTAAAATCACATGATTAAAATGAACCTTAACATTTAATTATATTCTTGAGTGTGGTTACTCTTCTCTAGTTGTTGATTTATCGATGATAATATTCTGGCTTGGTGGGAAGGTTTGACATTAATGGATAGTTTAAAAAGAGTTATAGAAAACCTAAAGAATATATAAATACGAATGGATGCTATGAATGTAATTAATTTTATTTAAAAAGATTTTACTACTCTCTATTACGTATGCATGTTATTAGGGACCATTCGAGTAACACACATCACAATGGTCATGTCCCGGAGTTACAATTGCATAGCTTATAACTTTAAACTAATTTTGAGGGAACCGAAAGGTTATCTGGTTCTGGTAGATTCTGGGGAATTTGGCCGATTGGATTTTGCTGATGCAACAGCTAATGGTTGTTTTTGGAGAATCAGGGAGTCGGGCCCATAGATTTTGCTGACGTAAAAGCTCACCAAAGGTGACTGAACTTTCCGGTTTTAATCATCAATAATAATAATAATAATAATAATAATAATAATAATAATAATAATAATAATAATCTGCTGTTATTATAATCAGGGAGGCAGTCGGGTGTTTCAGAAATACTCCAACTACGTCCCTTATCAGGAGTCGGAGCAGGAATCGGGTACCATACCATACCGGGAGGAGGTGCGATAGCGGAACCATGGCGACCTTTCCTTCCCCGTATGCTGAATTCCACAATATATCTCCTCCTCTCCCTCTTGCTATTATCCCTTTGCCCCCGTCTCTTATAACACCCCATCTCTACTCGGATTTGCTATCCGCTTCAGCGGTTGTCTTATCCAGCCTCCCCTATTCCCCCTATTGCTCTTCCGATCCAAGCCCTAGCCGGCCCCTTCTTCCCATCCGCTCCACAAGGAGATCGCCGTGCGATGGAGAAGCGCTCCATCGCCTCCGCTAGAGGCCGCCCCACTGCCGTCCGGTGGTTCAAACGATGGTGCCTCTCTCTTTCTGATCTTGCAATGCGTTATTGTTTCCGAGTTGATGACGCGGTGTAATAGCAAGTGGATAATTGTAGTCCCTGCTTGGTTAATTTTATCCGATCCATTTGGATGTTTTGGTAAAGGTTGTTCGTTTCTTGTTGCTTGATTTAGGGTTCCGCAGGATGTGGTTGCTACAGGTGGGAAGTGTCACTTGTTGAAGTGGGTCACAGGTATGGTTCTATTTTTCACTTCATTTGCCTTTTCCATGTTTGGCATGATCTCTATTTCATCTAATGGTGGTTTTAGATATTTCAGCGCAAGAGATTCATTGCTATGATGTGGTTCATGTTAGAAGTTTAATTACCATGATGGATGTAGTTCGTGAATATGATTTCTATTAAATTCTTTTGATAATTCATTCTTTTGAGGGTGTAGCTGTTGAGTCCTCTTTTTACTATGCATAAAGTGGTGTGTAAGTCTTTTTCCAGTACCAATGCGTACTTTCTGGGAATATCTACCACACAACTGCTGATATTAGTGTGCCTGATTGGAAAAGTTCGCAATTTTGACTTCTTTTTAGCTTTGTGGAGGTATAGATGTTGAACCCCTGTTGATCAAGTAGAAGTCCATATGAACATGCTCAAGGAATCTGTATGATTGTTAGTTGCTAATTCAGCAGTGAAGCATAACTTAATCATTGATGATAATTATATCAATTAGATAATTGATCCTTCATTGTTTGTTACTAGAGGGAATGTTAAAAGCTCTGGAAGACAAGTCCAAGGATTCAGTTGCTGAAGAGCAAAAACCTGAACCAAGAACAGAGACACTCTACCTCTGCACCTATGAAGGTTGTGGGAAAGCTTTCATCGAGTTTGGAGCTTTAAAGAAACATACACACACTCATGGAGAGAAGCAACATGTTTGTCAATACGAGGGATGTGGGAAGGTAATTGGTTCTCCTTTTTCCCTCTTTTGGTTGCTTTCGTTTTTTTGCTACTTTGTGTACCATAGTATATGTTGGTCAAAGCCCATATTGAAAGAAGAAGGCACCAAAATCAAGGTGCAGTTGAATATTTGATGGAACTTTGTTCTGAATTTATGACATTCCAATTGTATCTGTTCACATTTTCTTTTATCACATACTTTCCGAGCAACATCGTCTCTTTCTTTGTTTCTTTCTTGTGGTTTCATCGCTGAGGATTGATACCTTCAGTTTAAGATTGTTAGCCGCACTCACTCCAATTATTAAAGCAAGAAGATATGCACCCTACTTTGAGAATTGTGAAAGACAAACTTCTGCGATGCCATCTCTAGATAATCAACACTGTTCCACATATCAGTGATTGTCTTGGTTAATTCAGTAGTTGTCCTATTTTATTGATTATTTGATTGAAGTTGACTGAAACTGCACAAAAGTAGCTACTTGAGCCTCCTAAAAATTAATCTTAAATTTTGCAGAAATTTGTAGACAGTTCAAAGTTGAAGAGGCACTATCTGATACATACTGGTGAAAGACAGTTTGTTTGCCCACATGAAGGCTGTGGTAAGGTAATTGTAGTTTACCATGATCTGGTTCATATCACATATGTACTTTTATTTTGTAATTTCATATCATTTTTATATTATTGTAATACTGATATTACTGTGTTAATTTTGTTTTAGAGTAACCTTTTTAAAATAAAATGATTAAACAAAAGGTATGAAACTGCAGGCCTTCTCATTGGATTTCAACTTGAAGTCGCATATGAAAACACATTCACTGGAGAACTATCATGTTTGTCCTTACCCGGAATGTGGGAAGAAATACACCCATGAAAGCAAGTTAAAATCTCACCTAAAGGCACACCATGAAAAGGTATATCATCCTGTGTATCCTAAAAGTTTATTATCAGTACCTGTTTTTTGCAACATGCTTCTTGCTTTGTTTGGTGAACAAGTCCTGAATTCGCCTGCTAGATGTCTAACCTCCTCATATTACGTACCTTTTTCTGAGCTGTTATGCAAGATCACATCAATCTTGATTAGCAAGGCTGACACCATTAATTGATTCTTTTAATTGATTTGCATTGCTGTTACGTAATGTGTTTTGTTCACGAACATGCAAACTACAAACAAAACAAAAAGATTATCAAGAATCTCTTATCAATTATTGATATATGACATTATTGTTTGTAAAATTTGGAGTTGTCTCCACTAAGATCTTGGAGAAACTTTGTAAATGGACCATTCTTTGACATAACAACTAAGTTGTAAATTAAGTTGTTTCCACTAAGTCCATCTATTGTTCTTCCGATCTCATCCAAGTTGCACCTCAGTTAGGTTAGTTATCTTCTCTGAAACAGATTCCTTACAACTGAATATGGGAGTATGTACTCTTTCAAAGACGTTTACCCGTTGACCTTCACTAAAATATCATATCATATCCCTCTTCCAAAGCATTTAGGCGTTGGTTTATCATATTTTCCATTATTTTTGGTATACATAAAACAACTACAGCAACCTATGTTAAAATTTTCAACTATCATATTTTCCATTATTTTTTTTTTACACTGATTCAAATAACATTTGGAGTGATTTGGTTTTCGTTTCTTTCTTTTTTTTCATGCTGCCTTTTTTTTCCTTCTTTTGTCTAATTGTCAGGAAAATATTCCTGTTATTTTTGGTCTAAAACAAATAAAAGGTTTAAATTGGTGTTGATCAACAATAAATATAGATGGAAATGGAGAACAAAGATATAAGAAATGCTTTCATAAAAGTGCAAACTTTTATGATTGGCTTGTCCAGCCTAATTAATTATAGATTTATGGGATATAACTAATTCTGGTTATTTCCTTACTCCATAGGTTACTACAGTGGAAATGGTGAAGCGCAAGCCAGCCTCGGATAAGCCCCATAATACTACTAAGTCTGCTGCTACTGCTTATGTTTCTGCCTCTGCTGAGCGTCGTTTTGCTTGTCCATATGAAGGTTGTGGGAAAGCCTACATCCATGAGTATAAACTGAACCTCCATTTGAGAAAGGAGCATCCTGGACACAATCCAGTAGAAAATCGCAAATCTGCTCTTTCTATCGACCAGACCATTGATGAACCTAGTAATCAAGATGCATACACCACAAAGGGTGGTATTGGCAAGAATTCTAAAAGACGCAAACCCAATCCGACACTACTGATGCCTCCTGCCAAACTTCCAAAACGAACAAGACAAAACTTGGTATTGCTGGATACAAAGACTGTCAAGAATCACATGCAAACCAAAGAGATGTACGAGGAAGATAGCCAAGAAACAGAAGAAGATCGAGGCAACATCATCAAGACGGATGGATGGAGTCACCATGATATGAACGATGAGGATGAGGATGCTGAGATGGAGGCTGTATAGTGATGTGTATATATTCAATACTTGGCTGGGTGGGCAGATAGATTTTATCTTACATGTAAGAAAGGAACTTCTGCTAGAAAGTTAAATTTGTATCGGGGATTAATTAGCCATACCTATTTGTTGCTGGATCTACTTTTTGATCGATCCAGAAATTCAATTATCAGTGTTATTACATGCATTTATAATCATAATAAAGCTGAGATATGTCTTGATAACAATTTTATATCTCTACAGTGTCGGAATCGAGGCACAAGGTTAATATACCAACGAAGGACGCTGCAACGTCCTGAACAGTTTCTATTCGTTCTGGCAGTATATGTGTCATTTTTGTTGGGCATTTTGCAAGAATTTGTCAAAAGATAAGAAGGCAAAGTGTAGCCCAAAAATGATAATAAGATTGAAAATGAGAAGTATTTTACAAATTATTTTTATTATTTTATTTTTTATTAGATTTTATTTTATCTTATTTTTCTTGCTGGTTTCATTCTGAATCGACGAAAGGACAGACAGACAAAGAGGTTGGGCCGCTGACAATAAATAAATAGAATAAGGGATTTTTATGATTAAAAAAAGGATAAATAAAGAGAACATAAATGCTAGAAAACACGTGCTTCACACGTCTCAGGATAGTCAGTATGCCAGACGAGCGACACCACGAATCACCTCCACACGTGCTTCACGTGTGCTCGGCATAGTTACCACGCTACAAGACCACGGATTACCTTCCCACATCATTCACCAAACGAGCTATACCGTGAATCGTGCACATTTACTCCCTTTCCCTCACTCGACACAAGTGGTACCACGAATCCTGCATGGTTTCATCGTATTGGAGAAACCCGAAGAAAAGAAGCTGCGGGGAGGAAGAAAGATGGTCACTATTTTGAAGTACTCATGTGTAACAACACTCTCGGTTTATTCATAAATCAAAGGCAAAAAGAAATTTGAATTGATTTGGTTTGATGAACGTTTGGACATGTGGTCATAAAATTTTGAACTCAAAGGATAATTATCGTATCATATTGATAAATGATGTTAAAGTCAATATAATAATGAGCATGAAGAATTATACTCAGAATGATTCTAAGTTACCTTTAGACAATGATAAAGATGTTAATTCTTTGAATGGACGAGATTAGAATACCTTTAATTTAATTTCACATCTGAAATGAAAAAATAAAATAAAATTAATTTATAAAATTTAATGTATTATTATTAATTTAGGCTTAATTATTTTGAGTTGTATGGCAATTGGTCTATCAAGCTAAACATCATATGTAACATAAGGTCTACTAATTCTAACACCTCTAGTTTGGTCACCTATTGGAAGTAAGAAAAAAAAAATTAAATTTTTTTTTAAATAGATAAATATATTACTATTAACTTGATGTTAGGATAAAGTAAAAATTAATTTTTGACCTTTTTATTCTCAATGCAATATGAATATTGGATCATTAAATACTTATAACAAAAGATGTCACTTGGGTGCTTGACCAAGATGACTCAGTTGACTTGCACTATGAGTATTCTGATTTGTCCAATGTGCCTTCGCATAAAAATATGTAATTATGCTAAGTCAATAATGCGGAATTAACCTACATGCCAGGATTGAAATCAATACATAGATCTAATTATACGATGCGTACCTTTTGATGCCATCCGTTCAGAGATCTTGTTTGATCTGCTCAGCACCGTGATCCAAGATTGCTGTAGGCTCCGTCTTTAATCCGATCGCGCTGCGGAATCTACAGGGAGTGCGAAGAGTAGACCCGGTTTTGGGGAGAGAGTCGAGGAGAATAATTCCTTAACGGAAAGATGCGTCTATACGTGACGCTCTAACACACTAACACACACCCTCAACCCGTAGAGATCCTGTCCTTTTATAACCGAGAGCAGAGGGTCTACGATGAGATGAGATCTCAGAAGATTTCCTCCCATCAAGGATATCTCCGAGGAATCGTTCCGTAGTGGACTTAGTCTATATTGGCTAAAATATCGCAACGGAACCCAATTAGTTATTCTATTATATATCTTATTCAATTATAAAGGGCCACATATTCTAACATTCTCCCACTTGGCCCATTAATTGATAAGATATAAAAGAGATACAAAATCAAAACAAACAAAACAAAAATTTGTTTGAAAACAATTTTACCTAATTGGATTCCAAAAAAAAAATTTTGAAAAGCATTTTATACATGGCCATGTTTTAAAAATAAGCCAATAAGTCCAATAATCACAATAATACTATATTAAGTCCAACTATCAATGCGAGTCATAGCGGTTGTATTTCATCAATGTCATACTCCCTTCTATGTACCACAACATTGTTAGTCTTTCCTAATATAGTCCATAATGACCCCTATAATTTGTCTTGTCAAGACAATCCTGTTATTACATTCAACCATAATATGCATAAACATAAATGTAAACAGGATAGCAGAAACAGATAACTTTTATTAAAAATGTCAATAATAGCATCCACATAAACATGCATCACCATATCCTTTATGACTTGCTCACAAGCCTCATTCTAAGAACATGTTCTTTGAATATTTTGCACTGTAAGGCTTTTGTCAATGGATCAGCAATCATCATAGTGGTGCTCAAGTTCTCAATAGACACTTGCTGTTTCTGGACTCTTTCTCTAACCACCAAGTACTTTAACTCAATGTGCTTGGAACCACTAGAGTACTTGCCATTCTTAGAGAAGAAAACTGCTGCGGTGTTATCACAAAATATCTTCAGCGGCTTGGCAATTGAGTCGACCACACCAAGTCCTGAGATAAAATTTCGCAGCCATAAAGCTTGATTTGTGGCCTCAAAGCATGCCACAAATTCAGCTTCCATTGTTGATGATGCAATAAGCGATTGCTTTCCACTTTTCCAAGAAATTGCCCCACCAGCTAACATAAATACAAATCCTAAAGTGGACTTCCTGCTGTCGAGGCAATTTGCAAAATCAGCATCTGAATATCCAGTTACTTCAAGCTGATCAGATCTCCTGTATGTGAGCATATAATCTTTTGTCCCTTGTAGATATCTCATTACTTTCTTTGCAGCTTTCCAATGTTCCATTCCTGGGTTACTTTGATATCTTCCCAACATTGTAACTGCAAAACTGATATCTGGTCTTGTACAGGTTTGAGCATATAGTAGACTTCCAACTGCGCATCCATAAGGAATATTCTTCATTTGATTCTTTTCTAAGTCATTTCTTGGGCACTGGTTTTGACTGAAATTTTCACCTTTAGTAATAGGTACATCATTGGTTGAGCAAAGCTGCATATTAAATCTCTCCAAGATACGATCAATATATCCTTTCTGAGACAATCCTAATAATCCTTGAGATCTATCCTTGAATATCTCAATGCCAATGACATAGGATGCCTCATTCATATCAACCATCTTAAAGTTCTTGTTGAGAAATATCTTGGTTTCGTGCAATAAACCAAGATCACTACTGGCAAGTAAAATATCATCCACATATAAGACCAACATAATAAACTTGCTCCCACTTACCTTCAGGTATATACACTGATCAACAGTGTTTTCCTTAAATCCGAAGGAAATAATGGTATTATGAAACTTTATATACCATTGTCTGGAAGCTTGTTTAAGGCCATAAATGGATTTCTTAAGTTTACAAGCCCAACTTTCTTTTCCCTTTTCTATGAATCCTTCAGGTTGTTCCATATAGATTTCCTCATCCAGATCCCCATTCAGAAATGCTGTTTTCACATCCATCTGATGCAACTCAAGATCATAATGAGCTACTAATGCCATAACGATTCTCAATGAGTCCTTTTTAGAAACAGGAGAAAAAGTCTCATTATAATCGATGCCTTCCTTCTGAGAAAAACCTTTGGCCACAAGTCTGGCTTTATATCATTCGATATTGCCCGTTGAGTCGCGTTTTGTCTTAAAGACCCATTTACAACCGACTCTTTTACAATCATTGGGCAATTCAACGAGATCCCAGACATCATTCTGTACCATTGATTTTAACTCTTCTTTCATTGCATCATACCATTTTTCAGAATCGTTACTTTCTATGGCTTGTGAAAACGATAAGGGGTCTCTTTTTATTCCTATATCATAATCTGATTCTTATAGATATACAACATAATCATCAGAAATGGCATGTTTCCTTTTCCTTTGAGATCTTCTCAAATCTGCCAATTGTGATTGTTCTACAAGATCATCAGCGGCGACATCAACATCATGTGAGAGTTCTTGGATGTTATTTTGTTGTTCACCCTCATCAATACTCTCATTGATTTGAGGAACAACAATCTCTCGGACAGGAGATGATATGGGAGAATTAACCTGAATCTCCTCAATATCAAAATTAACCCTTCGAGATTTTTCACTCCCACTGATTTCGCCATTTTCTAGGAATTTTGCATTACCAGATTCTACTATTCTCATACTATGATTAGGGCAATAAAATCTGTATCCCTTGGATTTTTCTGGATAACCAATAAAATATCCTGAAATGGTTCTTGGATCCAATTTCTTTTCATGTGGATTGAATACTCTTATCTCTGCAGGACATCCCCAAATATGTAAATGTCTCAGACTGGGCTTCCTACCAGTCCATAACTCAAATGGAGTTGATGAAACTGACTTGCTAGGAACCCTGTTCAAGATGTACATAGCTGTCCTAAGAGCTTCACCCCACATCGACTCAGGTACAAAGGAGTAACTCATCATGCTCCTAACCATATCCATCAGAGTACGATTTCGCCTTTCAGCAACACCATTCTGCTGTGGCACACCTGGTAATGCATATTGAGCACAAATACCCTGTTGTTCTAGGAATCTAACAAAAGTACCAATATTCTGACTAGATCCATCATATCTGCCATAAAATTCACCACCTCTGTCAGATCTGACAATTTTAACTTTTCTATCTAATTGTCTCTCAACCTCATTTATGTATACTTCAAGAGTATCAACGGCTTGAGACTTTTCATGTATTAGATAAACTTTGCCATATCTGGACAGATCATCTATAAATGTGATGAAATATTTTTCTCCATTAAAACAAGGAATATGGAGTGGTCCGCAGATATCAGTATGAATAATCTCAAGGAGTTCTTTACTTCTTGTGGCATTTTTCTTTATTTGTTTAGTTTGCTTTCCCTTAATGCAATCTATACAAATATCAAAATCAGTAAAGTCTAAATGTTCCAAAATATTATCCTTCACTAATCTTTCAATTCTTTCCTTGGAGATATGCCCCAATCGTCTATGCCACAATATAGAAGATCTTTCATTATTGAAACTACGTTTCAATCCAACATTTGATTGCAGGGTCATTAGTGTCTTTGCAAACTCAAGATCCAAATTAATTCTGTACAAACCATCACACAGAATTCCAGAACCAACTTTAATTGAATCGTAAAATATGCTGAGTTTGCCACTACCAAAAGAAATACAATATCCCAACTCATCAATTCTAGAAAGAGAAATCAAATTTCTAGAAATTGTAGGGACATAACATATGTCAACAAGATCCATCAAGTGACCCGTCTCTAAGCGTAGACGATAAATTCCCATTGATATCACTTTCGTTTTAAGACGATTTCCCATAATGATGAATCTTTCATGTTCTTTGCAAACTCAAGATCCAAATTAATTCTGTACAAACCATCACACAGAATTCCAGAACCAACTTTAATTGAATCGTAAAATATGCTGAGTTTGCCACTACCAAAAGAAATACAATATCCCAACTCATCAATTCTAGAAAGAGAAATCAAATTTCTAGAAATTGTAGGGACATAACATATGTCAACAAGATCCATCAAGTGACCCGTCTCTAAGCGTAGACGATAAGTTCCCATTGATATCACTTTCGTTTTAAGACGATTTCCCATAATGATGAATCTTTCATGTTCTTTTGGTTTCCGAATTGAAAGGAATCCCTGCATGTTATTTGTAACATGAGTTGAAGCACCGAAATCAATCTACCAAGTGTTAGAAGGAACTTCTGTAATGTTTGATTCGAAACATACAAAGGTCGAGTTAATACCTTTCTTTTCGAACCAAGTCTTGCGTTTAATACAATCCTTCTTCACATGTCCTTTCTTGCCACAAAAGAAGCACTTTACAGTAAAGACTTTCTTTTCATTAGTCTGTTTAACATTTCCAAACTTAGCAAATCTCTTTGATGGATGATGCTTCAACTTTCTTTTCTTGTTACCACCTCCTTGAGTAGTCGTCATGACATTATATGAATTTTCCTGCCTTAATCTCAATTCTTCCTGAACACACATGCTAGTCAACTCATTCAAGTCCCACTTATCTTTATTTGTATTGTAGTGAATCTTGAATGGGCCAAACTGAGAAGGAAGAGAATTGAGAATAAATTGCACAAGGAAGGATTCATCAACATTCATGCCTAATGTTTTAAGTTTTGCAGCTTTGTCAGCCATATTGAGGATATGATCCTGAATTCCTCGAGTACCATCATACTGAGCTGTAGTCAGTTCTTTCATCAATGTGCCAGCCAATGACTTATCAGCAGATTTAAATCTGTCTTCAATAACCTTTAAATATTCCTTTGCGCTAGTTGCAATCGGTAATGAAGTCTTTATGTTATTTGCAATTGTCATTCTTATGAACATTAAACTAAGCCTATCAGATCTTTCCCAAGTCTTCATTTCATTAACTTGTTCTGCAGTACTTTCATCAGTCAAGTCTGCAGGCTTTTCAACAAGTAATGCTAGATCAAGATCTAATACACCTAGTGTGAATTGCACATGCTCTAACCATTCTAAATAATTTGATCCAGATAGTACAGGGACACTTGAAGCATATGAATGTATATGCGGAAGTACCACTGCAAAAAGATATATAACAACATTAATGCTTTGAGTTTGTCAAAAATTGATGAACTATTGATATCATCTATATTACACCTTTGGGTGAAATATTGACATATCTAGTGTTCACTCAAGAATATTTTGGAGGACTGATACCATCCTTGAGGAATAGGCATTGTTACCTTTGGGTATACAACCCTAAACTGCAAGGATATCTAAAATAGTATCATCCTACCCATCACATAATTATTTGAATTAGATTCTCCTTTGGGATTATCTAAATCTCATAATTATATGTGCCATTATGAATATTATTTCTTTAATATCATTTAGGACTAATTATTTAATATTATTTTATAAGTCATTAGTCCAGGTCACTTTGGTGGCTACAAGACTAATGCCATGATATAAAATAAAAATGTCCTATAAATGATAAAACTTTTATTGTAATTCATATCACAAAAGTCTATCATCCTAGGCCACTTTGGCAACTACTAGTCAGATAAAACTTAAGGAAATAAATTACAAATAATATTCATCAATATTTCTTTAATTTTGCTAAACAGTTCAATAATAAAATAACAATAATAATTATTGAACATTTATGTAAAGCAGTTCAATAATAAATAACCATAACAATTATTGAACATTTATGTAAAGTAATTCAATAATAAATAACCAAAATAATTATTGAACATTTATGTAAAGCAGTTCAATAATAAATAACCATGACAATTATTGAACATTAAAGCAAAGTAATTCAATAATAAATAACAATAATAATTATTGAAATTTAATGCTAAATAGTTTAATAATAAATAACCATAACAATTATTGAACATTAAAGCAAAACAATTCAATAATAAATAACAATAATAATTATTAAAATTTAATGCTAAGCAATTCAATAATAAATAACCATAACAATTATTGAACTTTAATAAAACTCATATGATAATTTCAAGCATATACATGTGAATAAATAAATGAAAATTCCAAAAACAATAATTGGATTTTAATTTTATTTACCACGTATATAATGAATAATTCATATGAGAAAACCATAAAATAAACCATAATTTATAGTTTTTTTTATCAAAATTAAATCAAATCAAATAATCAAAAAATATAATCATGATTAAAATTAATCATAATTATAATAAATGATATTTATCAATTTTATAATTGAGAATATAACCTAAATTTCTCAATTTCATAATGATAAAAAACGAAAATATTTGATAGGAAATAAATCGAAAATATGCGAATGGCAGAACTGTAATTTGGCAGAAATTAGACCCGAGGGCAAAACCGTAAATATATTGCCAGAACATAAACTATAATTACGATATTTGCAAAGGGTAAAACTGTAATTTTCTTCAAAACCCTAGCCTTGAGGACAAAAACGTAAATATGCCAAAACCCTAATCTACCATCGCCGCCACCGCCGCCGCCTGCGCGAACGGCGCTGCCGCTGCTGCCTGCGGCCTGGCCGCCTGTACGCGGCTGCGGGCTACCGCCTGTGCGCGGCTGCGGGCTGCCGCCTGTGCGCGGCTGCGGGCTGCCGCCTGTGCGCGGCTGCGGGCTGCTACTGCTCATGCGCGGCCGGTGCCGCTGCGACGATTCCTGCCCGCGGGTGGCTGCTGCCAGCACGCGGCCGCCGCCTATGCACGGCCTACTCACGCATGGCCGCCACCTGGGCTGTCTGCCTGCGTGCGGCCGACCGTCGCATGGACGGATTCTGGTCGTGTGCGACCGGGGTTCTGTGATGCCGTCGCACGGACGGAGTTCTGTGATGCCGTCGCACGGACGGAGTTCTGTGATGCCGTCGCACGGACGGAGTTCTGTGATGCCGTCGCACGGACGGAGTTCTGTAATGCCGTCGCGTGGACGGGTTCTGTAATGTCCGCATATGGAACGAGTTCTGTGATGTCCGCATATGGGACGAGTTCTGTGATGTCCGCATATGGGACGAGTTCTGTGATGTCCGCATATGGGACGAGTTCTGTGATGCGTACGCTACTCGGCGTAATTGCAGATTCGCAGCGAGGTCGACGGTGACCATTACTGCTTAGCAGTTCTTGGAAGATAAAGGTAATTATGCATCGTAAATTAATTTACAGATCTAATGCATGATTTCAAAAAACCGCGCTCTTATACCAATTGTTAGCATAAAAATCTGTAATTATGCTAAGTCAATAATGCGGAATTAACCTACATGCCAGGGTTGAAATCAATACATAGATCTAATTATACGATGCGTACCTTTTGATGCCATCCGTTTAGAGATCTTGTTTGATCTGCTCAGCACCGTGATCCAAGATTGCTGCAGGCTCCATCTTTAATCCGATCGCGATGCGGAATCTGCAGGGAGTGCGAAGAGTAGACCCTTTCTCCTCTCTTCCTATCCTTTCACAGGATCACACAGATTGATGGATTTGGGGAGAGGGTTTTGGGGAGAGAGTCGAGGAGAATAACTGAATTCCTCAACGGAAAGATGCGTCTATACGTGACGCTCTAACACACTAACACACCCTCAACCCGTAGAGATCCTGTCCTTTTATAGGCGAGAGCAGAGGGTCTACGTTGAGATGAGATCTCAGAAGAAGGAAAGATGCGTCTATACGTGTCAACATTATGACGCTCTAACACACTAACACACCCTCAACCCGTAGAGATCCTGTCTTTTTATAGGCGAGAGCAGAGGGTCTACGATGAGATGAGATCTCAGAAGATTTCCTCCAATCAAAGATATCTCCGAGGAATCGTTCCGTAGTGGACTTAGTCTATATTGGCTAAAATATCGCAACGGAACCCAATTAGTTATTCTATTATATATCTTATTCAATTATAAAGGGCCACATATTCTAACACCTTCCAGGGTCACATGTTCTAACACCCTATTCTAATCCCGCTTATACCTTATATGCATGATTAAAATATAATATCACTTTTCAGTTCTTTTATTGCTATCAAGAAGTATGCAATCTTTAAAATAAAATATATTAATTTACTTTACTAAACAAAATTATAAGATTCCTCCTATACAGAATGATTTTGACACCTACACATAATTATAACCTCTAACCAAAAGAAGAAAAAAAAATCTACATAACATGTCCAAAAGTTATATACACTTTTTGACCTAATATGTACTAGCATGGGCTCGCATATACTCACTTTTTGATCTAATAGTACTAGTATCTTTGTCTATAAAATAGGGTTTATAGTGAGTAATCATTCAGTAAGTATAAACCTTTATAATTTTATTTAAGTGAGAATGTATTATATCTTATATATAATATTTTAAAATCATCGACAGAAGATACTTAATGGTAAATCCTTTCATCCTATTACTTCTTTAGTAAGTATAACGCTATAATATAGCATATACAAAATAAAGAGATAAAATTTTAGGTTGAAATAAATTCAGAATGCTTATATGCACATATAGGAAATGGTGAATTCATAAATTTCTACACCTCATATCATAACATATATGTATACACTCATTCACCACATGTTATAGTATATACATGCATTACACATCAATTTGAGAATCTCAAATTGGGACACTCATAACTCTATGTACCTATCTTATATTAAAGTCATACCAAAGACTTTAGAATAATAAGAGATTTAAAATATATTAAAAAATTAAATATAAATTTAAAGTTTAAATAACTCAAAAGTAATTGAAAATATCAATTTATAATCTATAAAATTGAAATCCTAATATAGCAAAGAAAGATTAAGTTTTTCTTACATAAACCTTCTTTAGAGTTCGGGTTTCCTAACATGCATGAGAAAAGTTAAGAGACTATCTAAAGAATAAGAGAAAGGGTTATGGGTTATTTGATTAGTAAAAGAGGATAATGTTAAAATAAGATAGAGGTGCTTAAGAGGTTACCTTGAGGCCTAGTGTTTAATCTTATTGGACCCTATTTCAAGTTTTTCTTTTCTTTTCTTTTCTTCCTTTACTAATATAATTATAAGGTTGTAGCAACTTCAATTGATTATAATTTAGTTTGATAAAGATGATATTTTTGCTCTAAATATATCATTCAATCTTACTTATGTATCTCAACATTTTTAATATAATACTCTTTTTTATTTATAATTTCATTTAGGTTTTCAATACTCCATCCATGCCTAGGTAGTTATTATCCTATATATATATATAGGATAATATATATAGATAGTTACTTTATATATATATATTAAAACTTAAAATTTTTTACTTTAATCATGATCAAACTCATTCAAGCCTTGAGATTCATTTAAGATTGATTAAAATGCAACTACCACTTCTAGCCACTATATGCATACTTATTACCATAACTTAACATTATATTCAAGTTTGTTAGCACACTTCTTGAAGCGTCGAAGGGCTATGCCTTCGTGCTATAAAATATTCTTAAAGTAGATATTGATGCTTATGCATACTCAATTAAAGTTTTATAGAACATCATGAATAATATATTTTAGGAAGCATGTAGTTTAACTTTAAAAGTAAAAAATATGAGCATCATTTATTATATTTATGAAGCATAGACATCACAAATCATATCACTAAGTGAGGATAATATATACATATTTTTTTATTTTTACTAGCATACTACTTGTAATTTAATGTGTATGAGACTCGGGCACTACAACCCTCCCCTCCTAATAAAAATTTTATCCTCAAAATTTTTTATCTGAATAGCTCTAGATATTTCTCTTGCATCCCTTTTTCTCTTTCTCAGGCTACTTCCTCTATTACGTGATTCCTTTGTAACACTTTGACTAAAGCAATCTTCTTATTATAAAGTTTTATCTCATTTTTATCAAAAATTTGTATAACTCATTCCTTCTATGTTAAATCTTCATCTAATTCTATTGATTATTCTTCCAGAATATGAGAAAGATCTGAAATATACTTTTTTTAATATTAATACATAGAATACATTATGCACCATTGCTAATGTAAAAGGTAAGGCTAGTCTATATGCCACATCACTAATTTTATCAATAATTTCATATAGTCCTGTATATCGAGGACTTACCTTATCTTTCTTTTCAAATCTCATAACTCTTATTAGTATCACCTTTAAGAATATTTTATCACATATATCAAATTTCAAATATTTTCTCCTATTATCGACATAATATTTCTATATGTATTATGCTGCCTTCATCTTTTAGCCAATCTTTTCTACTATTTCTATTATTTCTCTTACCAAATCTAACCTTAAATATTTTCTTTCATTCATCTCATCCCAAGGTGACCTACACTTTTTGGTCATATATTGCTTTAAATGATGTCATCTCAATAGTTGTCAGGTAACTACTTTTGTAGGCAAACTTTATCAAATATAAATATTTGTTCTATGATCTCTTAAAGTTCATGACATAATCTTTTAACATATCCTATAATATTTGAATGATACTTTTTGATTAACCATTTGTTTGAGAATGAAAAAGCAATGCTAAAAACAAACTTTGACCTCAGTGCGTTATGAAAACTCCTCCAAAATCTTGATATGAATATGAAGTCTTTGTGTGTATGTCTTACACAGTGGACATGGGCACACTAAGGAGTTTAATTATTGTCTAGATATATAATTGAGCATATTCATCCATGGAATATATAGCACACGTAGGTAGGAAGTGGGCTATCTTAGTCAATATATTCACAAAAACCCAAATTTGATGTCCTTTGCTAGTCGTAGGCAACTCTATACAAAATCCGTGTTGATCTCTTTCTATTTTCATTGGGATATTTGCAATAGATTTAAGGTACCTACTAGTCTATAATGTTCTATTTTGATTTGCTGATATGTGAAATACTTTTTAATAAATTCAATAAAATATCTCTTTATTTTTACCTTCTCTTTCAGATTCCTGTATAACATAGTTGTTTTAAGATACACTGAGTCTAAAGATAAGTGTTTCTATTAAAATTTCTTATTTTAGACCAAGCTCTTCTCATACACATAATTTACCCTAAAATTTGATTATCCCTTCATCAATGTAAAAATCTTTTCATTTCCCTATCTCAATCACAGACTTCAATCGATTCAAAGAAGGGTCCTTGACACGTAACTCTTTAATTTTCTCTAAAATGGTTAGCTATAGTGATAGCATTATCAATCTTCTAATTAAACATTTAAAGATAATCTTAGATTTAAATTTTTACAGAACTACATGGAGAGGACCTTTTGATAGAAATAATAGAAGATAAAAACAATAATTGAAGAAGCTTTATTGTAGAAATGAAATAGCTTTAGCTTTAATCTATTAACATGTTCCCTCTCCTATTTATACAAATTAGGAGGAAGGATTTCCCTAACAGAATAGAGGATTTTCCTCAACAGAATAGAGAAATTTCCTCATAGTTAGAAAAATCTTATCTTTTATCACCTTTAACTATTGATAAGATAGCTAAATTAGTTAAGTTTCTACTCGATGTATCAATAACTATATTCACTTTCGGAGGATGATAATTGAATATCATAATCTTTTGTTGTCTCTTATTTAATTCTTTTTTTAAGTAACAAAATATTTCAAGCTCTTGTGATTAATATATATTTGGCATTTATTTTCATAAAGATAATGTTACTAATTTTTATGAAAAACACTATTGTTGTCAACTCTAAATCATAGGTTAGACAGTTCTTCTCATAATGTATTAGTTGTCTTAAGGCATAAGTTATAACTTTATAATTCTACCTCAAGACATATCCTTGATCATTTCTAGATATATCATTATACACAACGAATCCTCTTAATCCAAATGGAACAATAAGAATTGAAGCTGAAATCAATCTCATTTTCAGTTATTAGAAACTATTTTCACAAGCATCAATCTATTCAAATTTAATATTTTTTCTTATTAATTAGGTGAGAGGTGATGTTATCTTAGATAATTCTTTTACAAAATATCTATAATAACTTGTTATGTCAAGAAATCTCCTCATCTTCGTTATAGTATTCGGCCTTAGCCAGTTACTAAGTACTTTCATTTGGGTTGGATCCACTTAGATCTCTTCCTTGAATATATTATGCTTGAAATGCTATCTTCTCTAACCAAAATTCATATTTTTTAAATTTTATATATAATTACTTTTTTTCAAGATATTTAAGTAAATATTATGCATGTTCTTTCTTAGAGTGTAAATTTGTTTATATACTCCTTGAATACCCTATTCATTAAGTCCATAAAGAAGGCTAGTGCATTTGTGAAGCCAGATGGCATCACTTAAAATTCAAAAAGCCTATATTTGGTCCTGAAGGCAACCTTAGGAATATTCTCCTTCTTAATTTTTAGTTGATGATATTTTACTCTCAAATCAATTTTGTAAAACACGGATTCACCTTGCAATTGATTATTAATTCTGAGCAATGAGTATTAATTATTAATAGTCACCTTATTCAACTCTCTATAATCTATTCACAATCATATTGTCCAATCCTTTTTATTTACAAATAGGACTAGTACTCCTCATAGGGAAAAACTAAAGTGAATGAACCCTTTCTCAAGGAGCTCCTATAATTGTATCATTAACTTCTTTAGTTTTACTAGAACCATTCTATAATGTGCTTTGAAAATAGGCTCAATACCCGATATTATGTTTATGATAAACTAAATCTCCCTATTTGGTGACAGTCCAAGGAGGTCCTTTGGAAATACCTGAAGGAATTCACTCACAATTAACACATCTTCTAGCTTAACCTTTGATTCTAGTCTAATGTCCATAACATTTGCTAGATATCCTATGCATCCACCCTCAAAGAGTCTCTATGCTTTCATTATCGAGATAAAATGGGTTGATGTCTTTTCTTCAAAATTAATAAATACAGACTCTGCTAACCCTAGAGGTTGAAGTACTACCCTCTTCTTATTATAGTCAATCAAAATATAATATTTAAAGAACTAGTTCATACCCAATATAACATCAAAGTCATATATTCAATATCATATATATAACTAGTTCTTTATCAGCTATCTAAATCAGAATAAGTTCTCAATCCCTAACTTGAATAAATTATATCATATAATGGAATAACTAAGTAATAAATCACATATAGTACTTTAGTTAGTTTGCCTTATTTCTCCGTAATAGCTAGTGATATAAAAGAATGTGTGATGCTAAAATCAATTAATGCAGGTAAGAAAATATCATAAATAAATATCTTACTTGAAATAACTAACGGGCTAGCTTATGCTTCTGTCTTGATCAGACTTTGTTCAATACTCTTTTATATTCTGATGAGATTATTATGCAGAACCTTGCTTAAATGTCTTGACTTTTCACATTGAAAACATAGTCATTTTCCTTCGAGGCATTCTCCCATATGATGCTTCCCACATTTAGGGCACATGGGTCTTTGTGCTTGAGCTAGCTGAGAAGACTAAGATGTTTAACTCATTCTTTCTTACGTAGAGCATTTGAGTTGTCCTTATTGTTATCCTTGACTTAGGTACAATTTTTATTTGTTACCTAGAATCTATTGTGGAGGCTTATTATCAAAAATATATCCTTCCTTGGCATATCATGATTGCTAGTCATAAATGTTATGCAAGCCAATCATGTGAGTGATGGTATATGTGACAAGATACGTAGTCTTTTTACTTATTATTATAATGATATTTTTCACTTTATATTACTTATTGCATATATATTGTGATGTACATGTATCTGTGAAACGAGAATCAAATCGTGATGAGATCACGATAATGAGACTGATTCACTTTTAAAATAGACTCTAAATAATCCTATTCATAAGTTACTCGAGAGGAACATCGAGATAACCAGATAGACTAGTGTGCTGTATACTCGTCTATATGATGGAGGCAGTTGATCTCATAGCTGTTTGTGTGGGGACACTACGGCTACAATGCAGGTGTTCATTGGAGAATGAGTTTACTGATTGATCCACTCACGGAATGCTGGATGGTTGTGTTGAATCTCGGATTTTGATGATGAAATCAATTGATGAGTTTGTAATCTAATCCACATTTTGAGTGACATAGGACTAGCTTCGATTAAGGAGAGACAAATTGATTAAAGCAGGAGGAATCAGATGTTGGGCTGGAGTGAACATGTCAGAAGATTGGACACTGGGCGGGAGGATCGGTTGACGTGTCGATAGAAGGCTTCGTGTTGTGAATTTGGGCATCGGGCTAAAGGATCAGATATTATGCCAAGGAGATCGGAAGTTGTGGGAGTCAATATGCCGATTGGGCAATATGCCGAAGGAGAGGACGATGTGTCGAAGGATTGGATGAAACGCCGGATGAACCAATGATATGTAGGACAAAGGATTCATGCTTTATAATCATTTATCTAAGATTAAAGTAGTTTATAGGGCTAATTGAGTTAGCTTTTGGTGTAATTATGCTAACTCAATTATGGACCAATTGGGCCTTAATTGGGACTGATTTAGGCTCATTAGGATGCCCATTCAGTGACCCAAACGTTAGGTCAGGAAGTGGCCCCGCTAGAATAAGAGGTGGAACTGCCTATGAGTTGGAAAACTCAAAAAACCCGATCTCCGAGGCTGTCAGGCAATGGTACCACTAGACTGGGTCATGGTACCACCCAATAATAGTGTGTCAAGCAGTGGTACCGCCAATTGGGTGGTGGTGATATGGCATATTTTGGGACCCCGGATACGCCACCGCTGACGCCACACGCCAAGTCAGAACCATACCAAGAAGTTGTTCCACCTGTCCCATCCCGAGAGCTCAGGGCGGTGTCGTCTGACGCAGCTTCACATGACCCAAGATGGTGGTTGGTCAGAGGTGCCATCCCATCCCTCGAGGGTCGGCGGCCACGTCGAATCAACGTGCTACCGACCCTCGTGCAATAGTATAAACCCCCGAGCTGGCCTCCGGCTGGGGGAGGATAGATAATTCTACCAACTACTGACTTGCTCGTCGGAGGGGCTAAAGTTGGGAATCACCCGACGAAGGCCTTTTTGCAGGAAAGTAACCACCTACGGCCCGCGAGCGTCCCAACCGTGGAAGTCGCCAATCGACATCCCCAAGGTGAGCCATCAATCGGCCTGGATCCCGACTAATGCCAACCAGCACCCCTTCCCGAGGGCACGGCCACCTCGTCATCCAGCTCATTCTATAGAAAGCTCCCAACATTGACCCACGAACCTAGCGGTGCTGACTCATCAGCCACGGTATATTTGTTCGCTAACATTTTGGTGCTAGAAGGAGGGCCATGTCGCAGAAGCATCTGGTAGGAGCTCTCCCCGAAGGAGAACCACCGACCGGCCTCCCTTCCGTCCAGCCCGAAAGTCAGGCCCTCCCCACCCCCGGAGATGGGGGGATCCCGGTCTCGACGCCATATCGCTACTGGTGCATGTTCAATAACTCGAGGTTGTCACCCCTCGAACTCACCATGGGACCCTCGACCGTGACACCCGAGGCGTTCCTCAGCCTGACCAAGCAAGTGCAAACCATGGTGGGCATGATGTAGACGCTCGCTCCGCTTATTCCTCAGATCGTGCGGCTAGCAGCTCCCCTGACTAACCTTACCAGGCAAAGGCCGAGCGGGAAGCAGGCTGGGACCAGAGAAGCCCGAGAGCAAGCGATGGACTCGAGAGGTCCGCCCGGGCAAAACATACCTGCACCCTGCCGAGCCACACTACCTGACCTCGAACCTGACACCATATCACTCGACTTAGTGGACGACTCGCTTAGGACCCAACTATCCCGGGTCAACCAACACCTGGACGAGTTCCAGCATGAGTTCTTAAAATCACAGAGCGAGTCTAGCGAAGGCAGCTCAGGCGGGTCCCCTTTCACTCAGGAAGTATAGGACAAGCTGATACCCCTCAACTTCAGGTTGTCGGCATTAGAGACATACGACGGCGGCTCTGATCCCGCGGAGCACGTCTCCGCATTTCGGGCTTAGATGGCCCTATGGCACCTCTGATACATTGATGTGTCGGGCATTTCAGACCACCCTAAGGGGACCGGCACAAGAGTGGTTCAGCCGGCTACACCAATCCACGGTCTCGTCCTTCGACCAGCTCACCAGGGAGTTCGAGCAAAACTTCCTCACTAGCGTGCGACCTAGGCCTTCCATGGCCACCCTGCTCGCGTTATCTCAGCACGAAGATGAGCCGCTCTCCCAGTTTGTGGCACGATTTGCCACTGAGATCCGGGGATTCCTGGACGCTCACCCCTCTTTAATCATGTAGGCGTTCCTAATGGGTTTGAAGCCTTCGAGGTTCTTCTGGTCGCTGATCAAGTAACTGCCAGTAACTATCTCCAAAATGCTCCAACGCGCCAACCATTACGTCGTCGCCGAAGCATTGGTGGTGGGGAAACACATGGATTCCAAGAGGCCAAGGGCGGAATAATCCAGGGGAATGACCTCAGCAGCCCCGGTGCAACCCCGCCAAAGGCCCGACCGACAAGAGCTACTGCTCCCGAGGCCCTCGCCTCTCCCCCTAAATATGTCCCGCACTGAGATCTTTCTCTAAATTAGGGAAAAGGGTCTCTTACGATAACCTCATCTCATGAAGGCCACTCACAAAGATCGGTATAAATATTGCAGGTTCCACCGGGACTACAGTCATGACACGGAGGACTGTCACGACCTCCAGAATCAAATAGAGGGACAGATCCAGAGAGGCCACCTCGGATGCTATCTCAGGGAACCCCGAGAAGCGACTCTGCCCCCCAGGGGACCCGTTGAAAGACAAATTGAGGTTATTTCCAGGGGACCAGTAGCCAGCAACAATAGCTTTATGGCGATGAAAGCCTACGCCCGCAGCACGGTCGAGAAACATCCTTGGCCCGAGCTCGAGCTATGCCTCGTGGCCAGTCTAATGTCCGAGTCGCATCTCGACCAATCCAACGCCCAAGCCACGCATCTCAACCAGTCCGACGCTCGAGCCACGCCTCGCGACCAGTCTAATGTCCGAGTCGCATCTCGGCCAATCCGATCCCCGAGCCACGCATCTTGGCCAGTCCAACGCTCGAGCCATGCCTCGCGGCCAGTCTAATGTCCGAGTAGTATCTCGGCCAATCTAACGCCCGAGCCACGCATCTCGGCCAGTCCGACACTCGAGCCACGCCTCGCAGCCAGTCTAATGCCCGAGTCGCTCTAGATCGCCCCCGATTTGTGACCCGCCGACACCAAAACCTGAGCCCGAGCATTGTCACTCGGCCCATAAGTCCAGATCCTGCTCAGGTCACTCCAGATCGCCCCGACTTGCGACCCGCTGGCACCAAAACCTAAACCCGAGCATAGTCGCTCGGCCCACAGGTCCAGTTCCTGCCCGGGTCGCTCCAAATCAACCCCGACTTACGACCCGTCGGCACCAAAACCTAAGCCCGAGCATAGTCGCTCGGCCCACAGGTCCAGCTACTACCCGGGTCACTCCAAATCGCCCCCGACATGCGACCCGCTAACACCAAAACCTGAGCTCGAGCATAGTCGCTCGGCCCACAAGTCTAGCTCCTGCCCGGGTCACTCTAGATCACCCCCGACTTGTGACCCGTCGGCATCGAAACCTGAGCCCGAGCATAGTCGCTCGGCCCATAGGTCCAGCTCCTGCCCGAGTCACTCCAGATCGCCCCCGACTTGTGACCCATTGGCACCAAAACCTGAGCTCGAGCATAGTCGCTCGGCCCACAAGTCCGGCTCCTACCCGGGTCGCTCCAGATCGCCCCCGACTTGCGACCCGCAGGTACCGAAACCTGAGCCTGAGCATAGTCGCTCGGCCCACATGTCTAGCTCCTGCCCGGGTCACTCTAGATCGCCCTTGACTTGTGACCCGCCGGTACCGAAACGTGAGCCTGAGCATAGTCGCTCGGCCCACAGGTCGCTCTAGATCGCCCCCGACTTGCGACCTGAAAGCACCGAAACTTGAGCTCGAGCATAGTTGCTCGGCCCACAGGTCTAGCTCCTGCCCGGGTCGCTCCAGATTGCCCCCGACTTGTGACCCGCCGGCACTGAAACCTTAGCCCGAGCATAGTCGCTCGGTCCACAGGTCCAGCTCCTGCCCGGGTCGCTCCAGATCACCCCCGACTTGCGACCCGTCGGCACCGAAACCTGAGCTCGAGCATGGTCGCTCGGCTCACAGGTCTAGCTCCTACCCGGGTTGCTCCAGATCGCCCTTGACTTGCGACCCGTCGGCACCGAAACCTGAGCCCGAGCATAGTCGCTCGGCGCACAAGTCTAACTCCTGCCTAGGTCGCTCTAGTTCGCCCCTGACATACGACCTGCTTGCACTGAAACCTAAGCCCGAGCATAGTCGCTCGGCCCACAGGTCCAGCTCCTGCCCGAGTCACTCTAGATCGCCCCCAACTTGCGACCCATCGACACTGAAACCTGAGCTCAAGCATAGTTGCTCGACCCACAAGTCCGGCTCCTACTCGGGTCACTCCAAATCGCCCCCGACTTGCGACCTACTAGCACCGAAACCTGAGCCCGAGCATAGTCGCTCGGCCCATAGGTCTAGCTCCTGCCCGGGTCGCTCCAGATTACCCCCGACTTGCGACCCGCCAATACCTGAGCCCGAGCATAGTTGCTCAGCCCACAAGTCTAGCTCCTGCCTGGGTCGCTCTAGATCGCCCCCGACTTGCGACCCGTCGGCACCGAAACCTAAGCCCGAGCATAGTCGCTCGGTCCACATGTCCAGCTCCTACCCGGGTCGCTTCAGATCTACCCCGACTTACGACCCGTCGACACCGAAACCTAAGCCCGAGCATAGTCGCTCTACCCATAAGTCCAGCTCCTGCCCAGGTTGCTCCAGATCACCCTCAACTTGTGACCCACCGACACCGAAACCTGAGCCCGAGCATAGTCGCTCGGCCCATAAGTCCAGCTCCTACCTGGGCCGCTCCAGATCACCCCCGATTTACGACCCATCGGCACCGAAACCTGAGCCCGAGCATAGTCGCTCGGCCCACAAATCCAGCTCCTGCCTGGGTCGCTCCAGATCGCCCTCGACTTGTGACCCGCCGACACTGAAACTTGAGCCCGAGCATAGTTGCTCAGCCTATAGGTTCAGCTCCTGCCCGGATCACCCCCGACTTGCGACCCGCCGGCTCCAAAACCTGAGCCCAAGCATAGTCGCTCGACCCACAAGTCCAACCTTCAAACCAAGTCGCATCTCGGTTGACCCAACGCTCGAGCATGCCTCACGGCCGATATAACGCCCGAGTAGCATCTCGGCCAACCCAACACCCGAACCATGCCTCTTGACCGACCCAACGCCTGAACTGTGCCTCTCGACCGATCTAACGCCCGGCTTAATCTGCTGTCCGAGTCACTCCACGTCGATCCATGACTCGCAGCTCGTCAAGTCTCTAATCGAGCCACTCCAGCTCGCTCGCCGACTTGCAAACTCGGTGGCCATAACTTCGAGTCGTGCCAAACTAGTTATCCGACCTATGACACGTTGGTCTCGCCTCGTCAAGCCCTAGCCGCCTGATCAACATAGTCAATCCTGCCTAAGGCACGGGGCACCGCCCCCCTAAAATGCCCTATGACGAGTCAATTCAGTTTCCCCTCGTAAGCGATCAACATCACTCCAACCCAAGCATGCCTCCTGGCCCTTTAAGGACCCCGCGACATGCCATGGAGGGGGGGAGAAATGATATGGTATATTTTGGGACCCCGGATACACCACCGCTAACGCCACATGCCAAGTCAGAACCGTATCAAGAAGCTGTTCCACCTGTCCCGTCCCAAGAGCTCGGGGCGGTGTCGTCTGATGTGACTTTGCACGCCCTAAGACGACGGCCAGTCAGAGGTGTTGTCCCATCCCTCGAGGGTCAGCGACTATGTCGAATCGACGTGCTACCGACCCTCGTGCAATAGAATAAAGCCCCAGGCCGGCCTCCGGCCAGGGAGAGGATAGATAATTCTACCTACTACTGACTTGCTCGTCGAAGGGGCCAAAGTTGGGAATCACCCGACGAAGGCCATTTTTGCAGGAAAGCAACCACCTACGGCCTGCGAGAATCCCAACCTTGGAAGTCACCGACCAAGGTCCCCAAGGTGAGCTATCAATCGGCCAGGATCCCGATCGACGCCAACCAGCACCCCTTCCTGAGGGCACGACCACCTCGTCATCCAGCTCATTCTACAGAAAGCTCCCGACATTGACCCACAGACCTAACCGTGCCGACTCATTAGCCACGGTATATTTGTTCTCTAACAAATGGTACTGCCCATACCCGGAAGACCCAAAAATTTAAATTTTTGGCTTTATTTTTTAACCATTTGTGGCCTATAAATACCACACTTGGGCAGCAAGAAAGGAGCAAGAATTCTTGAGAAAAAAACCGAGTAAACTCTACCAAAATTTTGAGTTCCTTCCTAGTGCTTAGATTTAGTTCTAAGGTTAGTGTGTGAGGGACTACTTGTAAAAGAGTGGCTTGTAAGAGTTGTCTCCTGAACCCGTGAAAAGGATAAAGAGTTATAAGAGGATAGTTGGTCTTCGCCCATTGAAGGAAGATCGTTAATAGATGTCGGTGGCCTCAACGGAGGAGGAATTGGGAGTGGACGTAAGTCACGACGACCGAACCACTATAAACTTGGTTTGTATTTTTGTTTTATTGTTTACCTTTATTACAAACTGCTTTACTTCCTCATTACTTTAGCTGCACACTCTTACAAACGTTTTCAAAGTTAAACATTCCTTGATACGGTTTTATCATATGAAGATTTTCGAATCAATGTAACTTTTATCGTAATCACAAATTCACCCCCCCCCCCCCCCCCCCCCGTTGGTATCAGAGCCTCATTTTTTTCATTTGGTTTAACACCCCAGAGAAATGGCTCTTTTCAGCTTTCAAGATGGTCACTCTATCATTCGTCCTCTTATATTTAATGGGACAGACTACACTTATTGGAAAACTCGGATGAGAGTTTTCTTACTTTCATTGAATCTCGATTTATGGAATATTGTTAAAAACAGATTTCAAAGTTCTTCTCTTCCAATGAATGAATGTAATGATTTGGAGAAGAAGTCTTTCTCTTTGAATGCCAAAGCTACAAATGCATTGTTTTGTGCTTTAGATAAAAATAAATTCAATCGAGTTTCTATTTGCGAAATGGCTTATGAGATTTGGCACACATTTGAAATCACATACGAAGGCACTAGTAGAGTTAAAGATTCTAAAATTAACCTTTTGATGTATGATTTCGAATTGTTTTGTATGAAACCAAGTGAAACTATTGTTGACATATACACCTGTTTTATGGATTTCATCAATAGTTTAAAAAGTCTTGGTAAATATTTTCTAATTTTGAACTTGTTAATAAAATACTAAGATCCCTTCCAAAAGTTGGAATCCAAAAATAACGATAATATAAGAAGCAAAGGACCTGAACAACGTTACTCTTGAAGAACTTATTGGGCCATTAATGACCTATGAAATGACATGCAAGGGACATGTTAACTTGAGAACAACCTTCCAAATAATAGGAAGGATTTAACACATAGAACAAAAGAAGACCACTCGAGCGAAAGCTCAAGTGATGATGACCTTGAACTCCTAACAACAAAGGTTAAAAAGTTTATAAAATAAGAATCAAAAATTAAAAATAAACTTAAAAAGAAGAGGTTGCCAAAGAAGAAGAAGGTACTCAAGGTGACTTTGGACAAATCAAGTACCTCCGAAGACAAGAAGCAAACCAACAAAGACAAAGTGGTGAACTATGCCTTGGTGGCTCTTGATGATGGGGTAAATGACTCACCCAAAACTCAATTAAGACTCTCCTAGCTAGAGTTCTAACAGACCCACCCTCTTTAAATCAGCCTTGTCCTCGAGATTGACGATCCATGAATTCTGGAAATTTGATCTTTAAGTCGTCATAGTTCTCCCAAGTGGCATCTTCTGCTAGTAGGTTCGCCCACTGTATTAGCACTCGGTTGGGTTTGGAGTTCTCTTTGGGTAGTCATATTTGGTATATGGCTTTGGGCTATCTCGTTTTGTCCCGACTTGAGCTTTAAACATGACACATGAAAGATTAGATGGATTCGAGAGTTAGCGGGTAAGTCCAATCTATATACTACCACTCCGATGTGCTCCAAAATTTGGTAGGGTCCATAGAACTGAGGTGAAAGCTTCATAGAAGCTTTGGTCTAGATTGATGTTTGCATGTATGGCTGGAGCCATAGGAAGACCCAATCTCCTACTGAAAATTCTCTTTCACCTTTGTGTTGAGCTACAATAAGATTATCTTTTAGAAACTTTAGAATTTTGTCTCTATCCTGTAGTTACCTGTCTACTTGTTCTACTTTAGAGATGCCCAACATATATTTTGGGATCACAGGGGGAGGTCGGCCATACATAGCCTCATAGGGAGTACATTTTATGGATGAATGATAAGTTATATTATACCACTACTAAGCCCAGGGAAGCCACTTTGTCCACTCTTTTGGTCGATCACTAGTGAAGTATCTAAGGTATGTATCCAAGTACCTATTCACCACTTCAATCTGGTCATCGGTCTATGGGTGATATATCGTACTCATTTTCAATTTAGTGCCCTGCATTTGAAATAACTCTATCTAAAATCTACTTGTGAAGACCCTATCACAATCACTTATAATAGATCATGACATCCTATATAATTTTATAATATTCTCTATGAATATTCGAGCAATACTAGAAGCAGTGTCGGGATTATGAACAACACAAAAGTGAGATTATGAACAACACAAAAGTGAGCATACTTTGTAAGATGATCAACCACGACAAGAATTGTATATTTTTCTTGTGATAAGGGAAGCCCTTCGATGAAGTCTATTGATATATCAGTCCATATTGAGTTTGGAACGGGTAAAGGTTGCAGCTTTCCGGGACTTGCCACTGTCTCGCCTTTATGTCATTGACATACATCACATTGTGCTACAAATTTAGCAATAATATTTTGCATCCCTACCCAATAAAAATTTTGCTTAATTCTCTTATAGGTTCTAAAGAACCTAGAGTGCCCGGCCATAGGCATGGAATGCATCTCTTGAATGATGATCTTTATGCAAGTAGAATTTGGCACAAGCACAATGTGTCCCTTATAACGCAATTCTTTTGTGTCCCAACTGTAATGAGCCATAGAGCTTGGTGCTTCCTCCAATTTTTTTATAATCTTACTAGTCTCCGGATCTTCCTACCATTCCCTCTTAATATCTAAGAAAGTCACTGGTCGGAAGTGAAACAACCGAAAATTCAGCTTGCTTGAGTAGTCGTGAAAGCGCATCTGTAATAATATTCTCTTTCCCCTTTTTGTAAGTTATTTCATAATCATATCTAAAAAGCTTTGTTACCTATTTTTGCTACTCTAGGGAAGATATCTTCTGCTCTAAGAAATATTTTAGGCTTTTATGGTTGGTCTTGATTTGAAAACATTGCCCGATCAAGTACGATCTTCATTTGGTCACCACATGCACAATCGCGAGCATCTCCTTATCGTTATCTTGAGATGGAAAGAAGATAATGCTTTACTGGCATAAGTGAGAGGGTGGCCATCTTGCATTAGTACAACACCAATTCCGACTCCAGAAGCATCAACTTCAATAACAAAAGTCTTGCCGAAGTCGGGTAGTGCTAGTACGGGCGTTATCGTCATTGTGGCTTTAAGTTCGTTGAATGTGGTGGTGGCTTTGTCCAACCATTGGAAAGCATCTTTTTCAGCAAAGAAGGGATGTACTAATTTTTCCATAGTTTTTCATGAACTTACGGTAGTAGCCTGTTAAAGCGAGAAAGTCGCGTAGCGATTTTATGTTCCTCGGGGCAGCCAGTTCTGTATTATTTCAATTTTAGAGGGGTTCACTGTCACACCTTCCTCTGATATAATATGCCCAAGATATTCCACATTCTGTTGAAGAAATCTGCACTTTAATTTTTTGATTAAAAAAATATGTTCTCGTAAAATCGTCAAAACAAGTCGTAAATGCTGAAAATGACTTTCAAGAGAAGGATTGTAAATAAGGATATCGTCGAAGAAAACTAGCATAAACTTACGAAGATAATTTTGAAAAATATCATTCATAAGGCTCTAGAAGGTGGAGAGAGCATTGGTGAGACCAAAGGACTTTACCAAAAATTTGTAGTGGTCATTATGTGTTCGAAAAGCGATTTTCGGTATGTCTTCTTCGCACACTCGTATTTGATGATACCCGGATCGAAGGTCCAGCTTTGTGAAGACTCGTGCTCCCTTTAATTCATCAAATAATTCATCTACTACTGGAATAGAGTATTTGTCCTTGACGATTATGCCATTGAGAGCTCGATAATCAACGCACATTCGTCATATTCCTTCCTTCTTTCATACGAGGAGCACCCGTGACAAGTAGGGGCTGCAACTTAGTCAAATAACTCTTGTTTCGAGCATCTCTTTTACAATTCTTTTTATTTCATTCTGCTGGAGATGTGAATATTGATATGGCTGAGTATTTGCTAGAGGTTTGCCCAGAAGAATCGGTATACAATGATCATGCCGATAGGTACGAGGTAGGTTGTGTGGTTCATCAAATATATATGAAAATTCAGCTAGCAAAGGAAGTTGGTTTGGATCTTTAAATTATGTTGGCTCTCCCTTAGTTTGCTACTATAGTTATACCAAAAAGCCACTGCATGATTTGTGCAAAATCTTCTCCATTCGTTGTGTGCAAATGGTCGTTACGTCACCCCCACGTTTCCCGTGCAGTATCACATGTTTCCTCTTACTGTAAAATTTCATAATTAGTTTCACAAAATTCTAAGAAATATTATCTAATGTTGTCAGTCATTCGATGTTGAGCATGGCCTCATAATCATCAAGAGGGAGGAGGAAGAAATCTGCAATTATCTCTTGGTCCTGCAATAACAGTTTCACCCGCGAGCACCTATGATCACACTTCAAAATTCGTCCGTCGGCAACCTTAACTTTAAACCTACTGCAATTCTCGATAGGTAAGGCTATCCAGACAGCAACCTTATTATTCATAAAATTATTAATACTCTCGGTGTCAATAAGAATGGTGATAGGTTGTTACTTCAGAAATCCTCCCACTTTCATCGTTTGCAGGTTCGCATAACCAGCAAGGGCATGCATTGTAATATCAACCGGCTATTGTTATTCATTTGCGACCTCTCCCTCATGCTCCTAGACCTCCCCCTCCATGTCTTCAAGAGGTTCAATTAGTAGGATGTGACCCCTTTTGCACCGATGATCATAGTTCCATGGCTCGTCGCAATGCCAACAAAGACCCTTTGCTGATCAGTCATGTAGTTCTTCTCTTGCCAATTTTTTTGGTAGCAAGGGATAGCTAGAAGAAGAAGGAGGTTTATATGTCGTGGGCCTAGGAGAGGTTCTCATCCTTCAAGCATCTTAGTTGAGCCATTCTTCTTGTCTTCGGGCGAAAGAAATCACATCTGTCATGGTACGGGGCTGTCGCGCCTTACCCTCCCCTTTTATCTCTGGCTTGAGTCCTTCGATGAATGTTCCTAACAATTGATAGTCAGTCCAATCATGAGCAAGGTAGGATAGCTTTTCAAACCTAGTTTGGTACTCTTGTCGAATCTTTGCGAGTTGGCCATCGATATTTTCATACTCCGTAGGTCCGAAACGATTCAGCAGTGCGTCCTTAAATTGATTCCATGTCGGAGCCCCATAGTTGTATTCTATCCAATTGTACCATTGAATAGCATCTCCTTCAAGATGGATGATAGCAATTTCCACCATAGCATCATCCGACGTTCGGTAGTAGTAAAAGTAACGTTCAACGTACGAAATCCACCCTATTGGGTCTCCTTCTTCCCATTGCGGGAAGTCCACCCTCATGCATGACTGAAGCATGTCCGAAGGCTATCTCTCCTTCTCTGGAGGCCTCTTTGAACTCTCTCCTTACTAAATTTTGGTTAGACTTGGCAGTTGTCCAATTCTGAATTCTGCAAACAAAGTACACAATTTGTCCTCTAAGCACGATTCAAGCCGCAATTCAATTTGAGATTTCAGTGCTTCAAATTTGGCATCAATTGGATATTGAGAAGCCATAGCATATGCTTATAGATCAGAGATGTCCCTGTCTTTTTTCTATTGATGGGTTAATGGCATAGGGTGGTGGAAGGTTCAAAAAAAATTGAGGATCACGGAGAGGTACTGCAGTAGATTTTTACGTCTCAAGTGTAGTAGTTTGGATATAAAAGATCAATGGTTTATATTGAGAATTTTTTGATAAAACCAAAGGGAAATCCACTGTTAGGAAGTATCAAAGTTATAAAAATTTCATAGAGATTTGGATAGAAAAAATGTAGTAGCAAGATCAAACAAAATGTGTTATGTGGCTGAAATTCTGTAGTGCATCTTTCGCCATAGAGATAAAAACTTTACGACGAAAAGTTTATGCAGTAATATATGAATTTTTTTTTTGATTTTTGAATAATGATAACTAAATTGTAGTAGCAATAAGGTAGAAAATCAGAACCAATTACAATTCATAGGGAGATCAAAGGATGATCCGCGATGGTGGAGATGACGACGAAATTCGGCAACGATATTTTAAGCAATTGTGGGAATTACTTTGGGAGGATGTGGAGGGCTGACGGATGGTTGTGGAAGGGTAGCGAGATGCCAAAAATGCTACTCTGATACCAAGTGTTAGAACCCTAGTGAATTCTAAGCATGGGGTTGATCTCTTTAAGGGATCGACCTCCTTGAAACTCCATAACGGTTCCTTCCTTTAGGTTGCTGCTCAAAGGCTACTAAAAATATTCATATATTTCTTGAGAAAAAAGGATGAATACATGACTATTTATTGGGCTTCTAAACCACAACTTCTTATTGAATCTTGGATTTTGATGATGATCTAATCTGTGTTTGATCTAATCAATTGATGTGTTTGATCTAATCTGTGTTTTAAGTGACGTAGGACTAGCTTCGATCAGAACATGCAAAATGATTAAAGCAGGAGGAATCAGACGTTAGGCCGGAGCAAACATGTCAGTAAATTGGACGTCGGGCCGAAGGATCGGTCAATGTGTCGGTAGAAGGCTTCATGTCATGAATTCGGGTATCAGGCCTAGAAGAGCAGACATTATGCCAAGGAGATCGGAGTTACGGAGTCAACATGCCGATTAGGCAAAAAGTCACAAAAGATGATAATGTGCCGAAGGATCAAACGAAGAGTCGGATGAATCAATGACATGTCGGACAATATGGAATTCGCTTGTAATCGTTTATGCCTAGATCGAGTTAGTTTAGGTCTAATTGAGTCTGTATTGAGGTGAAATAATGTCAACTTAATTAGGGGTCAATTGGGCCTAAATTGGGAGTGACTTGGGCTCATTGGGAGGCCCATTCAATGACCCAAATGTTGGGCCAAGCGGTGGCACTACCAGAACCGGCGGTAGAACTACTTGTGAGCTGGAAAACTAGAAAAACTCGGTCTCCGAGGCTGTCAAGCGGTGGTACCGCTCAGTGTCAGGCTGCAGGCGATGGTACCGCCCGTACCCAGAAGTTTGAAGTTTTGGCTCCATTTTTGAAACCATTTGGGGCTTATAAATACTCCACTTAGGCAATAAGAAAGGAGCAAGAATTCTAGAGAAAAAAACTAAGTAAATTCTACCAAAACATTGAGTTCCCTCCTCCTAGTGCTTAGAGTTAGTCTTAAGGGAGGTGTGTGAGGGAATACTTATAAAAGAGTGACTTGTAAAGGTTATCTCCTAAACTTCTGAAAAAGAGAAAGTGTTGTAAGAGGGTAGTTAGTCTTCACTCATTGAAGGAAGATCGATAGTGGATGTCGGTGGTCTTGACGGAGGAGGAATTAGGAGTGGATGTAGGTCACGACGATCGAACCATTATAAAATATGTTTACATTTTTTTTAAGGTCTTTACTTACATTGCAAACTACTTTACTTACTACGCTTCCATACGCTTTCAATTTCAAGCTATCTTTCTGAAATCGGCTTTAATCGAATAAAAGATTTTCAAAACCAATATGACTCCTACTCAAGACTTCTACTTCTAACCAACTCCTAATATGACTCTTACTCAAGACTCCTACTTCTAACCAACTTCTAAACAACCTCCAAACTAATCCTAACATTAGCCGGCCTCTTCACCTCTTTAACATTAGCCGGCCTCTTCACTCCTTTCAATGAAACTCAATTATGACTCTCCTAGCTAGAGTCCTAATAGATACTCTATCAAATCTATGTAAAGTCGGAACTTGTGTGCTAAGTACCTGAACAAACTCGAGGTTGTAGAGTGGTGCTTGAGCTGGGTTCTCCAACCTCGCTCAACTCGATAACGCTCTCATTGTCTCTTAGGGATTCGTGTCTAAGGACTGCCCAGATAAGATGTGTCGGTTGCTTAGGTTCTTTTATAAACTAAAGCAAGCTTCCAAAGTTGGAACATAAGATTTGATGAGGCAATCAGATCTTATGACTTCGTTAAGAATGAAGATGAGCCTTGTGTGTACAGGAAAGTAAGTGAGAGTACTATCACCTTCTTAGTGTTATATGTAGATGATATCCTGATCATTGGGAATAATATAAGAATGCTATCCACAATAAAGGCTTGGTTATCTAAACAATTCTCCATGAAGAACTTAGGGGAAGCATCCTATATCTTTGGGATTCGGATCTATAGAGATAAATCCAAGAGGATATTTGGCTTGTCCTAGTCTAGGTACAAAGACACCATTGTCAAAGGTTTGGCATGAAAAATTCTAAGAGATGTCTCATACCAATGAGACATGAGATATCACTTTCTAGGAGTATATCCTCAAAGACTCATGATGAAATGGCTACTCAAAGACTCCTAAAGAAAGGGCAAACATAGATAGGATACCTTATGCCTCAGTAATAGGGTTTATCATGTATGTCATGCTATGTACCAGGCCTGATACAACGCATGCTCTAAGTGTCACGAGCAAGTATCAAGCAGATCCAAGCTTGAAGCATTGGAAAGTAATAAAGTGTATCATTAAGTACTTGCGAAGGAGTAAGGATCTTTTACTGGTATATAGAGGTAGTAGCCTCAGGGTTGAAGGCTACACGGACTCGAGTTTCTAGTCCGATGTCGATGATAGCAAGTCGAATTCGGGATATGTGTACACCATGAATGGAGGAGTAGTATGCTAGAAGAGTTTCAAGTAAGATATTACTACTGACTCGACCATAGAGGCGGAGTACATTGCTACACTAGAGGCAGCAAAGGAGGGAGTCTGGATGAAGAAGTTACTACAGATCTGAGATTTGTGCCGAGCAGCGAGAAGTTGATTCCCTTATATTGCGACAACAATGGGACGATTGCTCAAGCGAAGAACTCAGATCTCATCATAAGTCTAAGCATGTTCTAAGGAGGTTCCACCTTATCAGAGAGATCGTGACCCGAGGAGATGTAGTGGTAAGAGTTACATCCGAAGATAACATCGCAGATCCACTAACAAAGTCATTGTCTCATATGGTCTTTGAGCATCACAGGGGTTTGATGGCGATCAGACACAAAGGTGATTGGTTTTAGGTCAAGTGAGAGATTGCCAGTCATAGGTATCATGCAAGCTAATTACATCAGTGATGGCACATGTGACATAATATATATTCTTTTTGCTCATTATATTATTTGATATTTTATTACTTTATATTTCTTGTTGCATATATATATATATATATATATATATATATATATATATATATATATATATATATATATATATATATATATATATATATATATATAGTGATGTTCATGGATTTGTACAATGAGAATCGGATCGTGATGAGATCATGATAATGAGACCGATTCGCCTTTAAACACAAATCCTAAATAATCTCAATCATAGGTTACTCGAGAGAGACATTGAAACAACCGAATAGACTTGTGTACTATATACTCGTACATATGATGGAGGCAGTTGGTCTCATAGTTGCTTGTGTGGGGACACTAGGGATATAGTGTAGGTGCTCATTGGATAATGAGTTTATTGATTGATTCACTCACAAAATACTAGATAGTTAATGATATCTCATTGTTAGATAGTGAGTACTATATTCTTTGACACTGGACTTATAGGCCTGGAAGTTCCAGATCTAACACAGTCAGTCATCATGAGTGACAGTCAATCTTACAATGACTATTGAGTGTCAATAAAGGATCATCTACTCTCAATGTCATAAGAGGAATATCACATGTGCTCTTGCTAAGACAAATCCCTAGCTAGGGTCATTCGGCTTGAGAGAGAGAGTTCTTCGAGAGAATCTGATTAGAGTGAGTCTCGAGTAGAAACTGTATGGGCTTGATAGTACCATGCCTGCTATACAGTCTCTGGGATATTAGATGGATGAGAAACTATAGATACATAGTAACTAAGGATAGATAGGTCCAATGGATTGGATTCTCCTATATCGTCTGAGGACTATGGTGTAGTGGTCTAGTATATCCGGAGTCGATGAGTTGAGTGAACTATTATGGAGATAATAATTCACTGAGCTATAAGGAGTTCTGATAGGTATAACTCACGACCAACTTGATATTGGGCCTAGAGAGTCACACACATATGGTAGGCATTGCGACAAGTAGAGGTTCGTTCGGATATGAGATATCCGCCGGAGCCCCTATCTTATTGGATATCTAATAAGCCCATGAATTATTAGATCTTATGGATCCAATAAGAACTTATGAGAGATTATTAGATAGAAATCAATTAATCTAAAAGGCTTAGGTAGTTGGATGGAGATCCAATACCCAATATGGTAGGATCCATTATTGTTAAGTTGATATAGGGCCTCTATAAATAGGAGGGAACTAAAGGTTCATAGGCTTGAGCTTCTCTTAGTTGTCATCTCCTATTCTTCTCTCCTCCTTAAATAGTAAGCCTAGAGATTTGAGGAGCATCATCGCAGCCCTACTATGTGGATCACCGCTAGAGAGGAGGGCGCTTGACTTCCTTCATCCTCTCCTATAGATCTATAGAGATTTAGGGATATACTATCTCCCTAGGTAAAACACAATCTTTCGTATACGTAATTTTCGGTTTTACAGATTTTGCGCATCAATCTTTACACGATGACAAACACATTTGAGAAGGAAAATTATAAACCATGATTAATAATTATTATTAATTCATCTTTTTTTCTCTCGTTATATTTCTGAGATATTTTTCAAAATGAAAATTACTTGTCACGGATCATCTTGAAGCGTTTCTTCAAGAACTTGTCTTACTATTAATCATATTTTAAATTAAAAAAATAAATTATGTTCATTATTATTATTATTATTATTATTATTATTATTATTATTATTATTATTATTATTATTATTACTACTGTGTATTTTCCATCTACTCGTTTTTTTTTTCCTAATCTTTGCCAGGGAATATTAAAGAAATATAGGTTGTTAAAACATAAGACTTCTATCAATACAGGGTGTGTACAAACTTATACTTGTAGACAAAGAGGTTATTTTCACAATTAAAACGAGCATCAAATCACAATTATTGATACCAAAAAAATCTCAAATAGTAAGATTCAAATATCCTTTCTTACAAACATGTGAGGAAGTAGAAATCCTAAATATCTCTTTCTCATTTCATTGAAATAAATTAAAGCAATAGCAGTGAATAAATCAATGCAAAAGGCTCCTACCAATACAGATTTCACAAGGATCGAAGCAACATATTACAGAACGTTGATACCAACCAAGATCCTAGATAGTCACTTTTAAATATCCACTCTTGCTTACATTTGAGCAAGCAGAAAGCCTAAGCATATTCTTCTCATATCATTTAAATCATTGAAGTCAAACCGCAGTTGCTGTACTCATGTTTGGTGGACTGGAATCTGTCAATGGTGGTCCTAAAACATTTCTTCCACCTGCAAACATGATGTATATCCCAACAAAAAGAAAAAGTTCACGTGAAAGAAATGTTACACACACAAACCTCCAATGCACCATCATATTCGCTGACTTCAGTGGCACATACTGAACTATTATTATCTATCAGAAAGCTTGGTATGCAAACACTTGTAAGGTCTCGGTGTGAGCCAGCCTTTCTTTTCTTTTTAGCTGCTTTTTTTCTCCAAACCAGACCATATCCATCTTATCTGCTGCACCAGGCCACATATCATTTTTTTTTCTTTTTATCCCTTTTTCAAAAAATCTCATGGAGGATTTTTTTTTCATAAAAGAAGATATTGCCCTCCTATCCTCCACGCTCACCATTGCCCATCAGACTCGCTTTCCCTTCCCTCTTCCTCTACCGTTATCATCATCCTCGCTCACACACCCTTGAGAGTTGCATGCTTGCCCATAGCCCCCTTTGCCAAGTTGATGATGGAATAGTGAGGCTAGGATGATAAACAACTTTCATTGTCTTCGCCAACAATCCTCTATGCAAGGTCATTGGCAGAGATTTAGGTAGACGGTGATGACGGGTCTCTCAACAAGACAGATAAGAACGACAGGGGCGAGAGTAGTAGGGAAGAAACAATGACTGATGGAGTAAAGACGATGACCAACGAGACAGATGCAAGGGGGACAATGTCATATTTTAGAAAAAAAAAATGCTCTATGAGAATTTTTAAAAAATATTAATCAAATATTTCTCAAAATATTTTCTGGAAGATTATCATATATATATGATAATTTATCTCATATATATATATATATATAACTCTAATGAAAGTAGAAAAAATTTTGTTGACCCAGTAAGATTCAAAATAATAATTATTGAAGTTCTATTGTCTTCAGAGTTCTAACGATGAATGAGAGCACGTGATCCAGAATAAGCATCCGGATGCGTCAAGAACACCACCTAATCCAACGGAATTGTCTCCATCGATTACTGGCCACGACTTGTTCTAATCATTCTCAGTTCATAGTTCTCCGTTCATGTATACTCGTACATGTTAGTTGTGCTCCAGATTTGACACCGGCAACACGGTACGTGAGAAGTCCCACTTATTCGCCCACTAGATAAAATTAGCAACTCGCAAAGTCTTTGTCAAACATACAACATCTCTTGAAAAGAAGCAGCTAAGAATGATTACTATGTTCCCGAGACGCATCTTTTTCATGCTCTCCAATTGCCTTCGGTGGGGCGAGTTCTTTGAGAAGTCGATGTAAGAATCATTTCACGAATCCTCAGGAGAAAACATATCAGAGCTCCCTGTGATGACTTTGATAGCAGTCTTTGGTCTGCAGAAAGAAAAAGAATGGTGAACACAAATCTACTTCTTGGCATGTCCTTTAGGACCTTTACGTTTTCAGCCAACACAAGATCAAATCATCGGTACCTCGTCAGATTTCAGATGGCTCTCAAATTCTTGCAAACACTCTTCTTGTCTAGGTGATGCCTATTTCCATTGCACCTGAGGCATCTTATCATCACAATATCAGATTCACATGACGAAAACGGTCTCACACGATCAACGACTCAAAGTAGAGATCAGAGATATTAATTAGCTTTGGCGATTTGCATAAAATGTAAATTAACATCTGATGCAATGGCCAAAAATAGAAGATATGGATATTCGTTTCTGGACTGTAGTTGATGCGATGCTCTAATGGATTTTGATTCTTTCAGATAAAAAGCAGAGAGAGAGAGAGCGAGGTGGGGGGGGGGGGGGGGGGGGGGGGGGTGAGGGTGGGGTGGTTGGCATTTTTCTGACGGGTCAGCCGTCTTGAATCCAAAGTAACATTCTGACATCATTCTGTAAAACTCAGACATGCCACTCCAGAACGATGAAGCAAGACAAAATGACCATGGCCACATCCAACCACATGTTATTGAGCCACCACATAATGCCCAGGCCTTATCCCCATCAGCCATCAATGCGCGAAGCCAGAGATCTGCCAGGACCACTACCGTGCTCCTCCCTCCTCCATTATTTGCGAGGCCTGCGTGAGTTGCCTCCGCTTCACTCCTGCTTTTGATAGATGGCCGGCAGAGTGGAGGATCTCCACTGAGGGGCACTCGATCGGTCGAGCACTCGGTGGAGTCTCAGAGCTCCATGGAGAGCGGCCATGAGAGGAAGAGGCGGCACGACGAGGAGCGCTCCGAGTCTTTCAACCTCCGCAACCTCTCCAAGCTCGTGCTTCCGCCCCTGGGCGTCTCGACCTACAACCAGAACCAGAACGACTCCCGCGGCAAGGTCATCCTGCCCATGGACTCCAGATACAGGTGTGAGCCCTCCCGACTAAGAACGGCAAGTAGGCCATGAACTAAGATGAGTTGTTCCAGGTGCTGGGAGACGTTCATGGTGGTCCTGGTTGCGTACTCTGCGTGGGTGTACCCGTTCGAGATCGCGTTCATGGGCGCCGCCCCCAAGGGCGGGCTGTTCATCGCCGACAACGTCATCGACGCCTTCTTCGCAGTCGACATCGTCCTCACCTTCTTCGTCGCGTACATTGACTCCAGAACGCAGGTCCTCGTTCGCGATCCACGGAAGATCGCCGTCAGGTGAGACTATACACTGCAACTTAAACCACTAGGATGTCTGCATTTCTCAGTGCCACAGAACGATACGTGGCTTCCGTGTCACCGTGAGTAGGAGAAGAGGAAAAGGGAGAGCAGGGTTTCGTAGCGTTTATTCTCATGGTGAAAGCTTGGGCGGGTGGGCTTCTCTGGAGCCTATTTACCGTAACAATCACCGTGGGTAGGAGAGGAGGGAAGGAAAGTGAAGAGTAGAGTTTCGTAGCGTTTATTCTGACAGTGAAAGCTTGGGTGGGTGGGCTTCTCTGGAGAATTCATTTGGACCGTGGACCGTCAGCATCACAAATGGTGCTCTCCGATTGCTCGGACTTCAATGATTGGGACTCAGTGGGTATCACATGAATTATTTTGGGAGAAAACGTGAGACTTGGTAGAGGCATACCGCTCCGTTCCACGGGGTGCGTGGATGAGCCTCCTCCGAGTTGCTAGAGAAGCCAATAAATATACCCTGTCGCTGCGGTTGTGCAGTCTCTGTCCATATTCCCTGTCTTAATTCGTCGTCGGAGGAGGATCGATATAAGCGATCTTATCCTCGCAAGCACAAAGACTGCTTTCGTGTCTCTAACCTGATCGTTTAGACTATTTCCCATTGTACGGTATGTGAACGTAGTCCCTGTATAAGGTCTCATCAGATCTTTCAGATGACTCGATCACAAGACTGGTGCACATAAAGAGTCAACCTGTCACTATCGTGAAGAGTACCAAGGTAATAGTTGTGAAGCTTCTAGTGTATACAAGTAGAGATGTCATTGAGATCGACTCTCCCATGTCATTGACCTGGAAAACCCCAGCACCTCTGCTCCTGCAACCAAATTTATGTTTCTCCTATGAATAATTGAGCATTCGGAATAAGCATAACACTTCAACATAAGCTTAATCTTTCAAGTATCTTAGCAGCCTCGTTGGAAACAAAGAAATTGTTGACTTTCGGTGGGACCTGACCTTAACTCATTTGATGGTGGTGAATGAATGTAATTTTGGAACCGCACATAAGCTGCACCTAAATCATAGAGGTGAAACACCAGCTAATAATTTACTATGAACTGTTTCCTCGGTCATGAATCATAATCATCCTCATCATCGTCAAGTTGAACTTGACAACAGATACGCTGTAGCTACAAGATTAGACAATGATTGTTTACTGGTGCAACTTCATCAACCTCACTTTATTACAGAATAATCGTGGGATCTCCATGGATTATGTAATACCCTAGATAAGCATCTTAGGTGAGTGGTTTATGTTTTATAAGTTACTCGATCAACATCGTGATAAATGATATCCAAATCAATCTAGTATTAGATAAAATGAAGAACCTAAGTAGATTTCCAGTGCAAACACAAATCTAGAGTTAGCATGAAATACAATATTATCATAAAACAGACCTATAGTCTTAAGTAAAATTGTACAAGCACCAATTGACCCCTCCTAAAGCAGGTCATATGCTCCGAGTTTTATGATCGTACAACAAAAGGAGCTACACACTGACTGCACTGATCAAATGAAAAAGAAACAACATCTCAAGCCACGTGAATTATTGTGCAAAAGATGGTATCAAGAATATGAAATTATCAGCAACAGTAATTTAGTGCCCAGAGGTTTTATTGCAATCACATAGCAGCTATTCACTGCATGGCCTTGTGCAGGTACTTGTCAACGTGGTTCATCATGGACCTGGCATCAACGCTTCCCTTCGAGGGTTTGGGCTACTTGATCACAGGTAGAGTCAAGTCCGGTGTCTCTTACAGCTTGCTGGGCATGCTAAGACTGTGGCGTCTCAGGAAGGTCAAGCAATTCTTTACAAGGTGATGACAATTGCACAAACTAAATTGGATCGTGGAGGAAATACAGGAAAGTTTACGAGTCTTTAATTTTCTTATTGGGCCACTGCAGACTCGAAAAAGATATCAGATTCAGCTATTTCTGGATTAGATGCGCCAGACTCCTATGTGTAAGTACATATCTTACTCAGTTGTCTTGTATAAAATGGTTTATTATCTCCTGAAGCAGATGAAGCAAGCTTAATTTGCTGTACAAAGGCAAGATGCTCTAATAGCTGGCAAGCAAGTTCCAATTCCCCCCCTGATCATAAAGCAATCAAAAGCATGATTATATGTAGTCTTAGCATGCACGTCCAATATATAAACAAGAAAGTTGAAATGAAAGCTCACGACATGGCCGATGCAGGTTACCGTTTTCCTAGTGCACTGCGCTGGATGTCTCTACTATTTGCTAGCTGACCGGTACCCACATCAGGGGAAGACATGGATCGGTGCTGTGATGCCAAACTTCAGGGAAGCTAGCCTGTGGATGCGTTACATTGCTTCCATCTACTGGTCCATAACCACAATGACCACAGTTGGTTATGGTGACCTTCATGCTGTGAACACAAGAGAAATGATCTTTAATATATTCTACATGCTTTGTAACCTAGGCCTCACTGCATATTTGATCGGGAATATGACCAACTTGGTTGTCGAAGGAACACGACGCACAATGGAATTCGTGAGTGCAATTATTCTCATCTGTACTACAGTTGCACCCACACACGCGAGGGAAAAAAAAGAGAGCTTGGATGTGATTCATTTCTCACGATGATGTTATCATGTAGTCAGTCATACGATCACTTCTGACTTGAAGGAATGTATTGCAGAGGAACAGCATAGAGGTTGCATCTAACTTCGTCTGCAGAAACCACCTGCCGGCACGTCTGAGAGAGCAGATATTGGCTTATATGTGTCTCAGATTTAGAGCAGAGACCTTGAACCAACAACATCTGATGGATCAGTTGCCAAAATCGATATGCAAAAGCATCTGCCAGCACCTCTTTCTACCTACTGTCAAGGAGGTTTATCTCTTTAAAGGTGTCTCCAGGGAAACACTCCTACTCCTGGTAAGGATGCCATTCCCTCCCTGGTCCAAGTTCGGCCAACACCGTAGCAAAATGTATGTCTCATATGGTTTGAATTTTCTGGTTCAGGTAACGACGATGAAAGCCGAGTACATCCCACCCAGAGAGGATGTCATCATGCAAAATGAGGCCCCGGAAGATGTATATATCGTCGTATCAGGCGAAGTAGAAATTGTGTATTCTGATACTGAGACAGAACAGGTCGTAGGGGCGCTCAGCGCAGGAGACATGTTTGGAGAGATCAGTGCGCTCAGCGACAGGCCTCAAAGCTTTACATTCCGCACCAGAACCTTGTCTCAGCTGTTGAGGTTAAAGCAGAGCACCCTGAAAGAAGTGCTGCAAACCAAACAAGAGGATGGTATAGCTATCATCAAGAACTTTCTTAAGGTAAGGTACAAAAATATTCACACTCATAAGCTGTGGAATGACTACAGATTAGATGTCTAAGATGATTGTCGCATCAGATATACAGTGTTACGTAATTAGCAATCTTCCAGTAATTCTCGATCGATATGGAATAACAAGAATATTTCATAATCTTAAAGCATCAAATAGAATTCAAGGACATCAGCATAGAGGACCTGATAGGGGAGAATGGAGACTGTGATGAAGTTAGTATACCATGCAATCTACTGACGGTAGCTGCTACCGGAAATAGTTGTTTCCTTGAGAAGCTCCTCAAAGCAGGAATGGATCCTGACATCGCTGACTCCAGAGGAAGAACTCCATTGGTAAGTTTTGCATGTCTTTCCAAATATGTTCCACTTGCATATGAATCTCATATTTGCTTCTTTCTTACATTTCACATTATGACAAGCACATGCGATGCCTGGAAAATAAAATAAGAAAAACATGTTTGACAGAAGAGAATGTTTTAAGTATATAATATTGAAGGCATCCATATAACCATTGATTCTCCAATGCTTCTAAATGTACTTGCCTACCAAGATGACAAAAGGACTTCATCTTCATTATATCTATTAGCATAACGATGTACAAAAACTGATGTACACTATACCTATTAGTATAATGACAAAAACTGCTGTGCTAGCACCAAGGAATGAACAAGGTCTCTTGAATCTGATGTACATTATATTATGTTATATATATATATATATATATATATATATATATATATATATATATATATATATATAGAGAGAGAGAGAGAGAGAGAGAGAGAGAGAGAGAGAGAGAGAGAGCAGACACAATGAGTTTTACTTGTTTCTTTATCGTCTATTTAGCATATAGCAGCATCAAAAGGATACGAGGATTGTGTTCTGGTTCTACTCAATCATGCCGGCAACTTAAATATACAAGGTATGCATCTTAGGCTTTGAACTCTTTCACATGTCTTCTATCTTTTATACATAATAAGAGAGGATGTATGTTCAACTTTAATGCTAACTCTGTTCCACCAATGGCAGACATGGATGGAAATACTCCATTATGGGATGCCATCGCCGCAAAACACCATAAAATTTTCAATCTCTTACACCAATGTGCATGCATTTCCAATCCCAACACCAGCGGTGATCTTCTATGCCTTGCAGCCAAAAGAAATGATCTTTCGACCATGAAGGAGTTATTGAAACATGGTTTGAACATAGACTCCGAAAACCATGAAGGATTAACAGCACTGCAAATAGCTCTTGCTGAAAATTATGAAGATATGGTTGCTTTCCTGGTCTTGAATGGGGCCAGCATAGAGAAAGCAAACCTTAATGGGAGAGGAGCAAGGAAAATAAGAAACGGAGTCTTAAAAGAAATGGACCAGCAAAGAGATGCTGGATGCGTAAATACTTTACCTGAATCAAATGGACAGTTTACACAAACTCTGGTGCTGGAGAAGCAGGAAAATTCCTTCAAGTTGGAAACAAATGGATATCCTCCAAGGATTAGCGTGTACAAGGGTCATCCAATGCTCAGAAACAACTGCTCCGGAAGTGGAAAGTTAATGTGTTTGCCAAGCACCATGGAAGAGCTCAAAACAATTATTGGTATGAACAATTATACCTTGTCATTTTCTATACGAGCACAAGAGGTCATCTACCCGGTTCGATGGATGAACTGGTTTCATCCTTTGAAGAAAAACCATAAGATTTATGTCAAAACTTTTTACCAAGAATTTCAAGTGTCTTCTCATACAAATTTTTTTTTTTTTTTTGTTTTTCCTCCTCTCTTCTGGGCATGAATGTTTTCTTTGTTGACAGGCAACAAGTTTGAAATCGATGCAAGAAACAGAATATTGACCAACGAAGATGGTGCAGAGGTAGAATCCATTGATGTTTTGAGAGACAACGATAAACTTTTTGTTGTCGAGGATGAAGAACTTGTTAAGCTTCATAGCAAATGCCAATAGACATTCTTATGCCAATTTCCTAAGCAGGAAACCAAGAATGATTCTGAATATCATAGTCAATTATGTTGTATGGTTCTCAGGTAAGCTTTCTCGGCAACATTCACGATCATCGTTTGTATCAATCAATCTAACTTGTAATATCCTTCAGATCATATTTATGGGCTTTGATCATCGGCAGAATGTTAATGAGGAAACTATAGAGCAATTTCAATGTTGTTGGCCATACAATTTAATAGCCGACTGTTCATGAAAGATACTAACCTCATGATTGCCTCCAACTTTCAGTTTCGAGTACAAGTGCTGCTAAGTAGATCACTTGACAACGATCTTGAAGTGACGTCGTATCTTAATGGATTTGTAGGTCATGTACAAATTGATTTCGGCTCCAAACTGGAAATTCTTGTCGTGCCTCTGTTTTCCTATCATAGAAACAAAAAAGTATATAACATTCAAAGCCCAAAATGCTTTAGCAACAAAAGATTCGTACGAACTAAAACAACCACTTTCCTATGTCGGAAAAAATAACAATTAACCTCAGTGCACTAAATGCCCGAAGGCAATTGTAGCAAACAAACATTGTTTGGGGTGTTTTTCTTTTAATCTTTTTAAGTCATGAAAGGTGAGTTGAACTCTTGATTATTTAGAGATTGATTGATTTACTCTATACATAGATACAACCCAGCGTCGTCTTGCCCAAGAAAAATCACACTGGCCCTAGTAAAACAGTAGTCTTAAAGCATCCAAACACTTGAAGAAAAACGACAAAATGTCTCTGAGATCAACCAATATTTAGCTGGCCACCGAATCCAATCTGCAAGTAGGGAAACTTTTGTAGCTGCACCCATCAATCATTTGGAAACGAAACCATGTTATATCCACAGCCGCAATCGAGTAAAGCCGACAGCTGCTTTCGGTCCACGACATGACCACCTCTACAAATTACACACCATCAATGTGCCCATCTTCTACCACCGACCATATCCATCGTGGCCCACAGGGATCCCGACTTGTTATAAATGCTCAGTAACTCCTCTCTCTCTCTCTCTCTCTCGGATGTTGTCACAGGTTTGATCTTCATGCATCGAAATGTCTAGTCCAAAAGTCCTTGATGGAATTAAAAAAAAAAAGATATTTTTTTCTTAAAAATATTCATATTTTGCAATCAGTACCTTATATTTTTTTAATAATATCTCTAATTTAAAAAATATAAAAACTATCTCTAAAAAAAAATTAATTATTTTAGTTATCATAACAAAAAAAATATAAAGCCTACTTAAAAATATTATAAATGATCTAAAGAAATTTTTTAATCTTAACTAAACTAATTATAAGTCTAAAAATATAATATTATAATTATCTATGATGAAAGAGATATGATATCACTCATAGTATTTTTTAATAATATTTATAGTATTTTTAATATATTAATAAAATATTATAAATACTATTGAAAATTATTATAAACGAATTAAATGAAAACATGATAGCAGTTGAAAACTAATAAAAAAATTTGACGAAAAAAGTTTTGAAAGATATTTTAGATTATTTTTTAACTAGAGGTATTGTTCGGAAATAAAAATAAAAGAGTGGTATTTTTAAAAAATATCCAAAATATAAATATTTTTTTCTAAAAAAATAATTAGACATATGAAGATGATATTTAAATTAATTATATTTATAACCGTTATTTTTTATTTATAAATATTATCGTCATGTCCCACAGTCAAAATGTTATTACCACACCACAACCTCCCCGTCTCGTATCGGCTGCCGACCACAGAATCAAGACCTTCGGTCAAATCAGCTGCAATTAGAAAGCCCCAAGAAATCTCCCTCCCTCCCCACGTAAATTCCAAACGCTAACTCACGTCAATCGCTTTTCCCCAAAGCCACAAAATAGGACCCTCTGGTACACACCACTCCTCACATCGCACAGGGTCAATGCTCGTCACCACGTTCAAACCCACATTAACGCCACCCATCGGAACAAAAGCCCGTAGGAAACAAACGAAACGAAATGACAAAAACAAAAAGGGGCCCGCACAAGGCAGTAAATCTTCCCTTGTGATTGATCGTTCTCGATGGGTCCCATCGTCCTCACGTTTAGCTTTTCATCGACCCATTTATGTGCCTGTCCGGCTACGGCTGACCCCGTTACGAAGACATGACGCGGTGATAAATTGAAAGAAGCGCCGCGGCATTTATTGTTAGGCACGATTTCCGAGTGGGATCATCGACCGCCCATGACGTCACCGTATCGGGGCCTTCTGCTGCGGCGAATCATTCGGCGTGCGCGCTTCGCCTTATCCTGCGCCCACTTGCTCCGCCGCGACAACGGCCACGCACAGTGCGTCCCTGGTCATGGGCGGCCCGCATCAGGACCGCTATGCGCACGCCCGATTTTTCCTTTTCACCGCTTCGCTGTACACCATCGCTAGCGATAAGCATCCGAAATCGTGGGGTGATAGTAAAATCATGCCAAAGGGCCCCACGCCGCCATGGAGCATTCCACGCCAACGGGGACCCGCTGGCGGCCTGACTTAACAGCCATTGGATGAGCGCATCGGACGGTCTGAAGCCCACCCCACGCCGCTGACAGGCTCCCCACGTGGTGGGCTCCGGAAAGGCTGAAAAGTCGAGGTTCGAACCGAATCAAAAGTGGACACGTGCAACCGTGCATGTCTAATCAGGATGACCACACCGATCGCGTCTCTCAGGCCCGCCCCCGGCGAGTTGCCTGCACGTGGCCTGGCGCACGTGATCCCATCGGTGGCCGCCTTTATTATTCATCAAAACCCACCCGTTCTCTCGGGTGCTGTGGCGCTGGACGAAGGTTAGGAGGAGGGTTTTATCCCGCGACGGAAGGTTAGAAAGGTGGGCGGGCTTATTACCGAACAGTTGGTGGGCGGTCGGGTGACGGATTAAGCTCTTGGATCCGAATGGTGTCAAGATTTGGGGGCTGGATACCTGTTCCGCGATTATAAAGGGTTAATTTCGGCGTGTGGGAGCGCGGAGAAAACCCTCGCTTTGGGCCTGTCTACCGCTTAACAAGAAAGCGACAGCTGATGGATTTAAGCGTGGTACCTTATAAGGGGGGGAGCGAAGAGGCGGCGGAGGCTGCGGGAGGCGGCGGTGGAGGGGGCAGGTACCGGGAATGCCTCCGCAACCACGCGGCAGCGATGGGAGGGCAGTCCTACGACGGGTGCGGTGAGTTCATGCCGGGCGGTGAGGACGGGAGTTTGGAGGCCCTTAAGTGCGCCGCTTGCGGATGCCACCGCAACTTTCACCGGCGGGAGGGGATTTCCGTCGCCGGGCCTCGGCCGCCGCCACCCCTCCTCCTCTACGGCCCCGGCGCCCCTGCCGCCGCGTGGGATCACGGCAAGCTAGTGCAGTCGCCTCCACCGCAGTTCCCCGCCTTCCTGCCATCCCCGCTACCGCTAACGTACCACGCGATGCAGCCGCCGCCTCTCGCCGCGGCCCCGCCTCCGCCGTGCCGGGAAGCCGCGCAGGACCGTAGCTGCCGGGTGGGGTCGGAGACGCCGCCGCGGCGCGAGGAGGCAGCGGCCGAGGCGGCGGGGTCGCGGAAGCGGTTCCGCACCAAGTTCACGGCGGAGCAGAAGGAGAAGATGCAGGCCTTCGCGGAGAAGCTGGGGTGGCGCGTCCAGAAGCAGGACGACGTCGCGCTGGACGAGTTCTGCCTTCAGATCGGCGTCAAGCGCCACGTCCTCAAGGTCTGGATGCACAACAACAAGAACCACCTCTCCTCCGCCTCCTCCTCCTCTGCCTCCCACTCCGTTGCCGCCGCCGCCGCCGCCGCTGCCGCAGAGCCTTCCACCCGCGATGCCGCCTCCGCCGCGCCCATCCGGGTCTAGTCCCACCCGTATGGTGCATATTGTATCAGCATAATAACACAAAGGTAGCAAGCTATGGAAACTGACGAGCTCTTGGGGGTGTTGCTTTTGTAAACCGGATCGGTATGGTCGGTTTAAGATTAGTGTTAGTTCGTAATTCCACATCCCTCCCCTGTGCCAATCTGTTAGCATTGTGTTACGAGCTTGATGTGCACTTCCTATGTGGGTTTCCGTCGCTGGGTTTTAGAAAGGTGAGCAGACACGGGGGATGGCGACCTTCCCGACGCCTAATCACAAGATAAAAGAGATAAATGAAAGAGAAGCAGATCAGCCTCCACCGTCAACCGTGCATGGACATTTTGTCTAATGCATCGTGGAAGCTTCAGAAGAGCAGCGCTGCTTTGCTTCGTTGCAGGTCAATAATGACAGGCCATTCTTTCGTCTCTGTGAGTCGCATGTGAGTTGCATCTTTCCCGAGACCATTATGACCTGTTATACGGCCTCAATTCCATGCTAAGCTATTATTTATATACGATCATAATGGCACGACATAAAGCGATGGGAAATAATGGCAGGACGACAGTAGATGTTGAGGAAGGCTTCTGACGAATGTTTCTTTTTATCACGCTGGTATACGCTCACAAAAGCTTCCGAGTTGCAGTCTCTTAAACCTGGGCCCCCCACGCAGCAGCTGCTGTGTACAGGCAGTTGTGTACTGGCTGTAACTCAACCCTTGGATTCATGCACTGAAAATTTACGAAACACAGAAAGGAAAGCAAAATAGATAAACAGTGTTAATTAGTGTTTCACTTCCATATCATTCTTACTCGACATAATTGGTTCTTTACTCTAATCCCTAATCATCAGTATAATTGACCTCCAAAGAACAACCAAAATAGGAAGCTGTTCGGAATTTTTAATTTTAAGAGTTCTTAACTTTAGAAATTCGATATTAGTCTTTATTTTTTATTTAATTTTAAGTTTTTTATTTAATTTTCTTAAAATTCTTAGATAAAGTCCTAGAGTTTTATTATATGGTATTAGAGCTTTGAATGAGCCCTCTTGCTCTAAGCAAGGTCCTCAATCGACCGGAGATAACTCTTCGATCACTATCGACTCTTTTGACTACGGACACAATCACCATCATGACTCTGTTTTATTGCTAACCCTACTATCGCAGCCGTCAATCCCCACTGTCACAAGAAAGACATTATCTCCCTCCTTCCACATTAGTCATCAAAATAGCTCTCTTCTTTCTGCTACTACCTTTCCTCAGATCGAACGCTTCCTTCCACATCTGTTCTCCTAGAGCTAGAGCTGGAGCCACAGTCACCCTCTCTGTCAACTTTTCTCATCGACCATAGACTCGCCACCAATGCACCCATGCCCTAAACACATCAATGACTCTCTTTCTCCTAGCGACGACTATGGTGTTTCCTTAGTGTTCCCTCAATCTCCTCTATGATGTCATTGTAGGGCTCAACGCCACACATGGCAACTTTACCTTCAATGCCACATTTTGCTCCCAGTAAATAGTGCTCATGCCTTTGACCTAAAATCAAAAACAAAACCTAGGAATTATAAATCTACAATCACACGTAATGACTATTGATAATTCTATGAAATCTCAATTTAAAACCTTGAAACAAAAATTAAGAACAGGCTAAAAAAACTCTCAATGATTTTAAAAAGAGTTTGCAGAGTTTTAGCAAAAATCATCAAGATGAAAGTTCAACTTATACCAATAAATAACTAGATCGATTTGAAGTCACATAAAGATGTTACCAAGAGTGTGATAATGGCTACTCTCGTATGAAAGTAAAATTTCCTATATGAGAATATAGAGATCCGATCGGTTGGATTACTAGAGCAGAGAATTTTTTTTGCTTTTATAAAACTCTAGAAGATTATTAAGTAAAAATAGCTTCAATCTAACTAGATGAGGATGTTATTCATTAGTATGATTGGTATAAAACTTGTCATAAAGTTTCCTCATTGGAACAATTTAAAAAAGAGCTACTTGTTTATTTTGGACCATCCGAATATAAGAATGTTGATAGGCAACTTGCTAAAATTTATCGGACTTCTATTGTATTATAGTATCAAAGTCAATTTGAATGACTATCAAATTGAGCTAAAGATTAGTCTGAAAGATAATTGATGGAAACATTTATTGAAGATCTTAATTCAAATATTCGTTGTGAAGTTAAGGTTCGCTAACCTCAAATTGTGATAGCTATAATTTCTTTTGCACAATTGCATGATAAAAAAATTAACATGGGAAACCATCGAACTAAGAGTATTAATAAACAAGTGACTAGCAAGGCAATTACTTCAACTATTCTTAATCAAAATCCTAATACTAGAAAATTAACCTAAGAGGAACTAAAAGAATAATCAATGAAGGATTTGTGCTAGCATTATGATGAAAAATAGAGTAGGGAGCATTGTTGCAAGGAAGAAAAACTTTTGATGATTAAACTGATTAAGGAGAAACTAGAGATTGAGGTTGTAGACTCTAATCATGAAGGTAAATGATAAGATTATTAAACTTGATATCTATGCTCTTCATATATTAGCTAGCTATTCTAATTCTCAAACTATAAAACTTAAATGACTTTTGAAACGTCAGTTTGTTACTGTTTTGATTGATACTGGCAGCACTAACAATTTTATGGATAGTAAGATTGTTGTGATTTGCCTATCACATTAAATATTGTGATAAGTTTAAGGTGAAGGTTGCTAATGGGTGAATCTTAACTTATGATAGGAAGTGTTCCAAAGTAAAGCTTGTTATGTAGTGCCAAGAGTTGTTCGTAGATTTTTATTTTCTTACTACTATTAGAGGATCATGAAGTTATGCTTGGAATTAAGTGGCTATTAACTCTAGCCATTATTTCTTGAATTTTTTTAAATTAATTATGAAAATTTTATTAGTGGAAAACTAAATAATCCTAAAGGGAAAGTGTGGTAGTATGATCACAATTGTTACTGGTCATAAAATGGAGAGGGTTCTTCAAAAGGCATACTATGGATTTTTGGTATACTTACGGAGCATTGAAGAGGAAACTATAATTCCTGAACAAGATGAAAATGTTCAATCATTGCTTGGAGAATTTATAGATGTATTTGCATAACCACAAGGACTTCAACCTCTTCGATCATATGATCATCGGATTCCTTTATTGCCTAGGAGTACACCAACTAATGTTTGGTCCTATCGATATTCATACCTCCAAAAAATAGAGATAGAGAAAATTGTTAAAGAGATACTTGAAGCAAGGGTCATAAGGGCTAATGTTGATCTATACTCCTCTCTAATCTTATTAGTAAGAAAGAAGGATGGTTCTTGACGAATGCATGTAGACTATCGAGCACTCAATATTATTACAGTAAAATACAAATATCCTATTTCAGTGATGAGTGATGGATGAGTTACTTGATGAATTGGGAGGTGTACAAGTTTTTACTAATGCATGATGATCACTATGAATTTTTTATAATGTCTTTTGGGTTAACTAATGACATCAACTTTTTAGAGTTTAATGAATGATTCTTTTGAGTTTCTTCTAATTTTCTTCTAATTTTCTTCCTAAGTTTCTTCTAATTTTCTTTGATGATATGATTTTTTATGATATTCTAATATATAGCCTATTATCAAAAAGCCATTTATTATATTTGCATGTTGTCTTTCTATCTTCGTGAGCATTACCTTTTTGTCAAGAAACCGAAATGCAGCTTTGCACGATCTAAGGTGGAATATCAAGGGTGTTGCAATTGATCCTTCCAAAATCTAAGTAATAAAAGATTGGTCAATTCCAAAATCAACTAAGGCTAGGGGATTCATGGGATTCATTAGTTATTATCAAAAATTTATGAATAACTATTAGCAAAATCCATGCTCCTTTGACATCATTTTTGAAGAAAAATATATTTAAGTGAACAAAAAAAAGTTACTCAAGCTTTTATTTCTTTGAAGTATGCAATGACTACTATGTTAGTTCTGGACTATATTTTAATAAGTTATTTGTAATTTAATGTGATACTTTTGGAGCGGGTATTGGAGTTATACTAATGTAAGAATGTCATCCAATCATTTATACTAGCAAGGCACTTTCCTCATCTCACCTGAGTTTATTTGTTTATGATAAAGAGATGTTAGTCATTATTCATGCATTCACTAAGTAAAGACTTTACTTAATTGGTCAATGGTTTCAAATGTACATCGATCACAAAAACCTAAAATATTTTATTAAGCAAAAGATTTCTTCTTTAGAATATCAAAAATGGATCACTATGCTATTAGGTTTTGACTACAAGATCATTGATAAGAAGGGGAGTGAGAATTTGGTTACAAATGTACTTTTACCTTCTAAAGTAAGCTAAACTAGTAGTTGCTTCTATTTCTACTTGTAAAATATTAGAACTTATTATAAGTGAATGGTTGGATAATACTAAAATTCAATATGTTATTAAAAGCCTAGAAGAAGATCCAACTTCTATTCCTAATTATAATTGGAATCTCATAGATTTGTACTATAAGGGCAGAATTATCTTGACACCAAATTCTTCTTGCCAAAACATAATTTTAAAGGAGTTTTATTCATCACCAACTATAACTATAGGTCATTCTGAATTTCTTCATACATATAAATGCATCTATCAACTTTTTTATTGGACTGGTATAAAGAAACTCTCAAACACCAAATTCTTCTTGCCAAAACATAATTTTAAAGGAGTTTTATTCATCACCAACTATAACTATAGGTCATTCTGAATTTCTTCATACATATAAATGCATCTATCAACTTTTTTATTGGACTGGTATAAAGAAACTCTCAAAAAGTTTGTTTCAAAACGTGATATTTGCCTACATCATATAGGTGAGATAGTTGCTACTCCACTCCTGGTTTACTTCTACCTCTTTCTATTCCTAATTATGCTTAGACTAACATATCCATAAATTTTATCGATAGACTTCCATCATCTTTAGGTAAAACTACCATCTTTATAGTTGTAGATCACTTTACAAAATATGCTCATTTTTATACTATATGATATCCTTATATTACTATTGCTTGTATTTTTAATCGATAATATAGTGAAGTTACATGAAACTTCGTGTTCCATCGTTAGTGATCAAGATAAAGTTTTTACTAGTACCTTCTAAAAGGAGCTCTTTTACTTACAGAGTACCCAGTTGAATATAAGCATTGGTTATTACCCGCAAACAGATGAATAAACTGAAGTGATGAACAGATATCTAGAAAACTATGTCAGATGCTTTACCAGTGATAAACCAAAGAAGTGGATTAAATGACTTCCTTCGGTTGATATAATATCACTTATCACTCTTCTACTAAAATGACTCCTTTTGAAACGATTAATAGTCGACCTCCTCCCATGATTACAAAATACATGTCTGGTTCTTTTAAGGTTGATTAAGTGGACAAAATTTTGCTTGATAGGGATAAGATAATTTAACTTCTAAGAGATAATCTTGTAATCTCACAAGCTAGAATAAAGCAGTAAGCTGATAAGTATCATAGTGAGCGGGAGTTTGTAGTAAGCGATTGGGTTTCCTTTTGACTTTAACTTTACAAGCAAACTTTTATAAAGATTTAATCTTCTATGAAGCTATCTCTTCGATTTTTTAGACCTTTTAAGGTGTTGGAACATATTGACCCGATTGCTTATCGCTTTGACTTACCAAGAAGCTCTAACATACATTCATTTTTTTTTGTTTCTTATCTTAAAAAGAAATTAGGTGAAGATGATATGAAGTAACACCATTTACCATATATTCCTTCTATTAGTGAGGTTCAAATCTTACCTCAATCATACTTGATCAACTTGTTATGATGTGTCATAAATATCCTATCACTGAGGTGCTTGTTAAATGAGCTAACTTACCAATTGAAGATACCACTTAGAAGTCTTACAAAGTATTAGAGGAGAAGTTTTGAGAATTTGATAGTGTTCTAAAGACAACTATTTTGGATAGACGAAATATGTTAAGATTTCTTAATTTTAAATGTTTCAATTTGATATTAGTCTTTATTTTCTTATTTAATTCTAAGTATTTCCTTGAAATCCTAATCAATTAGGGATTACTATTTTTATTTATTGTTTTATTAAAATTTCTTAATTTTAAATGTTTCGATTTGATATTAATCTTTATTTTCTCATTTAATTTTAAGTTTTCCCTAATTATGATTGAAATCCTAATCAATTAGGGATTACTATTTTTATTTATTTTTTATTAAAATTTCTAGTACTAATTGACTAAAGATTAAATAACTATATATGTATAATATATTTAATTATTTGAAGTTCCAGATTTAATTATTGACTAAAGATTAAATTCCAGATTTCATAAGTTTCACAAACTGACTAAGGTTTGAAGTTCCTTTTTGTAACGCAGTTTCTGTCGAGCATCTGAGCATGAAGAAATATTAACAGTGGTCTTATTTGCCGCAACCATAAGTGTACAGAATATTGGAACCAAAACCGACCGGAGAAACGTCAAACACAAGCAGCCATTTTCTGGATTATGATAAAAATTAACTAATAAGCAATAAAACTATATGTTAATAGTTATATCCTTATCCACATGTTCTTAGGAATCTTAACACGCATCGCATGCTAAATAAAAAGTTGCTTGACATGCCCATTTTATTACAATAATAAACTGGCGAGTCTGATAGATATTAGATGCTAATTACATCACTATATATATAGAGCCATCAGGACTGCTTGAGCAGGTTTGCATAACATCATCCATCCATATCCATGATACTGAAAACATACAGCAGACTTGGAAAACATCATCCAGAAGCCCCCATCATGCTTCTTGTTATAACAATGGGCTACTTGAGCAAATATCTATTCTATGCAAATACCCTATGATACTTCCAATGTCAAACAATAACTCAAACTGCTGACACTGATAATTTGAGATTGCTACAATTTATATGTTTATATACTCAGAATGGTTGGGAGTAACTCACCAAATGTAACCAAGGACAGATAGGCCAAAACATACATCATGGAAAATAAGACTTAGATTAACATATATCTACAATCACAATCGACTTAACCATCAAGACTCATCATGGACTTCAGGAAAAGGCTTAGGAAAACTAGACAAATAGTAGGCATTGAGACAGTTGATCTGTTGGTCATACTGTTCTTCTGCAAATCATATTATCTAACAAAAATACCACTCTGACTACTATTTCAAAGTTGGTAAGTTAGGTATTATGGGAACAAAATAAAAGCAAAGGAATAAAGATGCACAAGCATAGCACTTCAAAGCAAGTGCTTTAATATACCAGCCTTGCGCATGTATACTCCATAAATATCCATCAACTTGTTGGCCGCGCTTCCAGTATTACTTGTGTAACTGCATACCTCATGTTAACTTAACAAATTTAGAGACTCTGATCGTTAAGCAAGCAAATGGAAAGTCTTACATGCAATTCCCTTCCCCATCGATTTAGCGCGCTTCCTCTAATAAGGGGGCAAAAGAGACCTGTCAACACGAAAACAGAACATGACAAGAACATGTTTTTTATCAATTTAAATGCCTTCTATGCTCTGGGTTATCTGAACTTGTAAGCCAAACTTGATTTATGATCCAATACTCTTATTAAATATCAGAGTACGAACTTACAAAAATCCAACATCGAAGTCTCACGCTTCCAACCACCATGACTGGTAGTTCAGCCAGCAGCGATTGCCAGCTGACTGAAGCACAGCAAAAGGGAATTATTGTTAGTTTAACTACGATATGTCTTACCTTACAGTACATCATTTGAAGATGACCATAAAGGTTATTATTCATAATAAGGGTCACAATTTAAAACATGCTACCTCCATTTTAATAAAGAAAGGATACACAACCTAGGTCAAATTACTATGCAGATCTAACATGAGGCTACAAACGAGAAACAAGCATAATAATTCTAATACTAAGAATCCACCTGATCCATTCTGAAATGTTTGGTGACACCTGTTAGAACCCAGAAATTCCTGCATGCCACCCAACTTTTAGTGCCTTGACGTAAATACAGAAGAACCAATATTTCAAGTATCGACTGGAGCAAATAATGCTAACCATCGTCAGGATCTCCAGAAGTTGCAGTTTGCATGATCTGGTGTATTTGGTCCATAAGTTGGCCTGATAAGCTCTCAATAAACATATACGATTCCAAATTTTCTGCAGCTCTTACTGCAATTTTATTCAGAATGGAGCACAAAGAGCTATATCGCCTTCCAACAGTTGATCTGTTTTCCCCATTAACTGCTATTCCATGATTTTCATGTAGGTTTGTCACCTTTGCATCTTTAGTCCACCGCTTCAATATATAATGCGGTGGCAACTCCTTAATATTTATAACATCAAGTGTCTTAAGCACATGACGGCAATGAATACCTACAAACTCGAATCTTTTGCAACTGCATGCAACTGTACCATTTGATGAGTCAAATTCAACAATGTATTCCTTTGCCTTATCCTCAATGGTAACCTTGTACCGAAACATTGTCCCTTCTTGTCCGCAACAATATACCATACAATCCATGGACAATTCAAACTCTGTTTGGAATGTCTTATATACAGCAGGCGTATACATATTTGCAGCCTGTCTCAACATTCGGGAAAAAGGCAATTTAGGAATACATTGGTGTGCATGGATATCATATTCTAATTCAGCATATCTTCGCTTATCGACAATTTCTTCATAGCGTTTAAAGAAGTCCAGAAGATCGAGTTTTGGGTCCAAATATTCTTTGAGCTCACTGTTCATATTTTCACTAACCAGTGTGGATGTCATGTCTGCACAAAACATTTGTCGTTCGTATGGCAGCGCCCATTTCTTCCTATCTTCATATAGACTAGCCAACCATTCATTCGCATGGAGATCATAACTTTGCAATAAAGTTTGCCAGCCTGACAAAAACTCTTCCTCATCCTCATAATCATAAATGCATTTACTGAAATCTCTAGAGAAAGTTTTTGAACCTTGGAAGATGAAATTTAGGTACATGGTAGCATCATTGTACAACTGCCACACACAAAGACGATGTGTTGTACCTGGCCACGTCGCATCTAATGCATTACTCATCATCTTAGATTGGCCTGTCAGGATAACCTTGGGTTGTTTTCCGTTCATGGCATCCTTGAATGTCTGAAATAACCATTTGAAAGATTCTTCTGTTTCATCATAAAGCATTGCAGCACCAAATATGATGGCTTGCTTATGATGGTTTACGCCAATGAAGGGTGCAAATGGCCTACCATAGTCACTCGTCTTATATGATGTGTCAAAACAGACAACATCACCAAAGTATTCAAAGTCAACTATAGACTTGGCATCACTCCAAAAAACATTTGCTATTTGGTCATCCCTGTCCAGCTGCAATGCATAGTAAAAGGAGGGATCAGCAATCTGTTTCTCATGAAAGTATTGCATCATGGCTCCAACATCTCCAATCCTAACATCGTTTGTCCGCTTGGATGGAATGTAATTCTTGCAATTTACAGAAGTAAAAATGGGATCACGACAACTGTCTCTCGGTGCATCAATTTGTTCCTCCATAGTTTCTGACACTGCCCCAAATTCATCATCAAGATCCACTAAATCAGCCTGAGATTTAAGCATCCCCCTACGCCAACGCCATCTGAATAAGTGAGCTTTGGATGGGATTACTAGTGGATGATTGTGCTTTGGCATGAATTCTGACACACGATACCTCCCATTCTTCGTGATCTTAATGGTCATGGATGCAAGACAACCCGTTCTGTCATACGGCTTTGGACACCTTTTCCTCTGCTCATCTTTCTTTCGACGAAATCCCTCCTTGTGACAAACATAAGTCCTGGAATAAACCACGCCCGAGGCTCTGCGTTTCACTAGATGCTTTCTAACACTAAATCCGATGCTGGTAGCATAGTTAATATAAAACAGGTAGGCCTCCTCATCATCCTCAAATTCCAGATCGACCTTGGGCACCAAGCTCTCGTGCTGGGCATCATCAATGCAATGATGCGCCTCCCCTGTTTTGGTAGAGGAGTAACCACAGCGGGTCTCTGGCACTCTTCGCTGCATATATCTCAAAGCAGTTCCCAAATCTTCAACCTTTGTGGCATTGATAGATTTCAGCGGCACAAAATTTGCAAGACTTCGCCGAACCATCGCTTGCTTTAGGGCGTTCTTATCGCCAGCTTTTCGTGTTGTATCCGATCCACTAGTCGAATCGGTGACAAGCAATGGAACCTCGGGAGCTAGATCATGGTTATGCTGCGGCTCGAACTCACTCACGCGAAATCCACCATTGTCCAAGATCCGGATGGTCATGTGAGCTTGGCAGCCGCTCCTGGCGTTCGGCTTTGGCTTCTTCCCCTCCTTGAGGCTCCTACAGAACCCTTCTTTGTAGCAGGAGAACACCCGGCAGTACACCGACCCAGAGGACCGCCGCTTCACCAGATGCTTCCGGACACCAAACCCCATCCGCATGCCGTAGAGGCAGTAGAAAAGGTAGGCCTTCTCATCGTTCTCGAACACCATGTCGACCCTCGGCACCCAGCCCTCCTCGTCGGCAGCAGTTTCCGCAGATCCATCATGCTGCTCCGCCGGTTCGGACGTCATTTCTTCCTTGGCGACGAAATTTCCCGCCCTAAAGCCTAAAATGATCCGATCTTTCGCTTCAGCCGGAGCCGATCTTGGTCTGCGGAAATTCGAAACATCTCCCCTTTGCAAGAACAGAGAGCGGCGCGAGGTGCAGTCTGGACGCGAAACGAATTCACAACATCTCACCTTTGAGTGATGAAAGAGCTAAGGGAGGCGGAAGGAGACCAGGAAAACCGAAAGGAACGAGATCGGAAGCGGATTCACCTCGGCTTCGGTTGCACCTTCTCAGTTGTAATGGCGGCGCGTTGGGAGGGAGAGGAGGAGAGAGTGATCGGACAGTGCGAAGGTCCGACCACGGTTGGACGGCAACAGCGGAGGAGAGGGGGGAGGAGCAGGGGAGAAGGGAGAACCTGAGGTACGACCCGCGCGGATGCGCTACACGTGTCGGAGTCGACCGCGGACACCAGGGGGCTCTTCAATCCAGCTTTGGAGCACCTCCATCGAGTCCAATCGTTCGGGAGCCACGTGTCGTCGGAAGCGGCCATTAGTACGAGAGCCATGCCATGTAGAATGGCCCGGAAACCCCACTTCCAACAGTCTCGGTGAGACTTGAGAGCCATTGCGGAGAAGAGCTTTTGAATGACAGCAGATGGTATACTCTCCAACTTTCGTTCGATCCAAACTCCGGTAATCCGAAAAATACTTGTATTCGTCTCTAAATCCAAATATACTATATATTATATTTCAAACTTGATTAAACAACATACAAATCTGATTTAAATGGATCAAATACATATAAATATCTGAAATAAAAACAAATGTTAGTGTCATAGTCGGCCATATCTTGAATGTTCTACTTTCTAAAAGTCATTATGTGATGAGAATAATAATTATGATAAGACCCGGGCTGACGTCAGCTATCCTAGATGACGCCTCACGGCTCGATAGCACATGGTCAAATTGATCGGCACGTCGGGCGAGGCGCATTAATGACCTGCTTAAGCTCAGTCCTATACGCCAACGCCGGTGTCAAACGCTACCTGCCCCGACAAGCGGGTACATCAGGTAACAGTAAACTCCCCTATAAATACCCTTGCTTGGGGACGCAAACAGAGGGGAGAAGACACACACAAAAGATCTCTCCACATCATCTGACTTGATCGTCGGAGGGGTCGGGTCGAGCCACCGACCCGACCTGTGTGCAGGTGCGAAGACGGAGGCCTCCCACCGAACACCCGAGCGAGGAGCCCCTTCCCCGAGGAAACGGCGACCCCCTCCCGACCGGACCACCGCAGCCAACCGCCTCGGTCGTCCCGAGGAGCGTCGCCAGGAAGATCCCCGCCATTCGGACCCGAAACGAGCCGTGTTGACCCCGAGGCCACGGCATAAAGTTGTTTACACCAACAGATTATCACTAGAAGGAGGGCTCGAATGTCGTGGGATCCCCTGACCGACCCCGACGAAGCCCCAGCCGAGGGATCGTTCTTGACAGGGGCGCCGACCGAGCGCCCCTCGCGCAACGAGCCGCGGGCAGACGATCCCGCCGCGACCTCAGAACGCTACTAGCGTCTGTTCAACGACCCGGGCCTGCTTCCCCCGGAGGGCGCTCCGAGCGTCCCCTCGCCCGTGTCATCATAAGCCTTCCAGGACCTCGCCCTTCAAGTCCGAGCCTTGGCGGGAATGGTGAAGACGGTAATCCCGCTCGTTTCCCATATGGCAAACCCGTCGGTGGCCCAGCCTGTGCGTCGATCGGACCCATCTGCACCTGTTCACGTGACTACCTCGATACCCCCCGGCTCACCCCAGGCCCGGGCATTTCCCCTGGAAAATCAAGCGGGGGAAAACCCTCTCGATCGACCCAAGCATGAGCCGATGTCTACTGAATCAGCGGGCTCTCTCCGGGCCCAACTGCACTTTCTCAATCAACGACTCGAAGAAATACAGAGAGAGGTCCGAACCTCAAAGGGGGAGCTTGGGGACGTGGCGCACCGAGGGTCGCCATTCGCGGTCGAAATCCGGGATCAGCCAGTGCCCGCAGACTTTCGACTCCCCTCCCTGGACGCCTATGACGGCACCACCGACCCCGCCGACCACGTGGCCACCTTTCGAGCTCAGATGGCACTATACGGAACCTCCGACACTCTGATGTGCAGGGCGTTTCCCACAACCTTGAGAGGCTCGGCCCACACTTGGTACATCGGTTTGAAGACCGGGGGAATCACCTCCTTTGATTAGCTCGTCAAAGACTTCGAGCTTAGCTTCTTGGCCTACGCGAGGCCAAAGCTGTCTGCTGCACTGCTCCTCGGACTCAACCAAAGGGAGGACGAGCCCCTCTCCCATTTTGTGAATCGCTTTACAACACAAATCCGGGGGCTGTCGGACGCTCATCCCTCTCTGTTGATGCAAGTGTTTGTGACAGGCCTGCGACCTTCCAGATTCCTCTGGTCCCTCGTGGAGCGACCCCTAACCACGGTGCCAGATATGCTCCAGGGGGCTAACCAGTACATCGCAGCGGAGGCCTGGGTAGTCGTGAGGAGAAGCGGCGACTTTCGGCAGTAGAGGTCAAGCACCCGCGGTGGCTATCCGATGTAATCCTCATGAAAAGAAATCTAGACCATGCCTTAGTCTCTGCCGAGCGAAGGCTCAGTATCTACCTGACTGCCTCCCACCTCGCGGTTAGCTCCGGCCTAACCCCCTTTCTTGTATCTACGCAGCTCGGTCGCAGACTGCCCGAGTCCACCTCAGCGCAGCCTGCCCGCCTGAGCCATCTCCCTCGGCCGCAGCCCGCTTGCGTCGTGCTTCTCGACCGCGTGTTGCCCGAGGCCACCTCTGCTCGGCTTGCCTGGCTGAATCGTGTTCCTCGGCTCCGTGTTTGCCCGAGATAATGCCTATGCGGCCAGCCCTCCTGCGCCGTGCTCCTTGGCTGCGTATTGCCCGAGACCACACCTGCGCGGCCTGCCCGCCTGCATCGTGCTCCTCGGTTACACGTTGCCCGAGACCATGCCTGTGCGGCCTGCCCGCCTGCGCTATTCTCCTCGGCTGCACTTTGCCCGAGACCACAACCTCAGCTCGGCTTGCTCGACTGAGTCGTGCTCCTCGGCTGCATGTTGCTCGAGACTACGCCTGCGCAGCCTGCCAGCCTGAGCCATACCCCTCGACCGCAGCCCGCCTGCGTCGTGCTCCTCGGCTGCATGTTGCCCGAGACCACGCCTGCGCGGCCTGCCAACCTAAGTCATACCCCTCGGCTGCAGCCCGCCTGCGTCGTTCTCCTCGGTTGCACTTTGCCCAAGACCACAACCTCATCTCGGCTTGCCCGACTGAGTCGTGCTCCTCGGCTGCATGTTGCCCGAGACCACACCTGCGTGGCCTGCCCGCCTACGTCGTTCTCCTCGACTGCACTTTGCCCGAGACCACAACCTCAGCTCGGCTTGCCCGACTGAGTCGTGCTCCTCGGCTGCATGTTGCCCGAGACCACGCCTGCGCTGCCTGCCAGCCTGAGCCATACCCCTCGGCCGCAGCCCGCCTACGTCGTGCTCCTCAACTGCATGTTGCCCGAGACCACACTTGCGCGGCCTGCCAGCCTGAGCCATACCCCTCGGCCGCAGCCCGCTTGCGTCGTTCTCCTCGGCTGCACTTTGCCCAAGACCACAACCTCAGCTCGGCTTGCCCGACTGAGTCGTGCTCCTCGGTTGCATGTTGCCCGAGACCACACCTGCGCGGCATGCCCGCCTGCACCGTTCTCCTCGGTTGCACTTTGCCCGAGACCACACCTGCGCGGCTTGCCCACCTACGTCATGCTCCTCGGTTACACGTTGCCCGAGACCATGCCTGCGCGGCTTGCCCGCCTATGCCGTTCTCCTCGGCTGCACTTTGCCCGAGACCACAACCTCAGCTCGGCTTGCCCGACTGAGTCGTGCTCCTCGGTTGCATGTCGCCCGAGACTAGCAATCGCTCGGCAGGGATAGTTTCTTAAAGATGAAGCCACGCCTCGGACACCCTCTTACAACAACAACCGATGCATAGCTTCCTTCGGGGGGGGGGAATATGATAAGGATAATAATTATGATAAGACTCGGGCTAACGTCAGCTACCCCAAATGATGCCTCACGGCTCGACAGCACCTGGTCAAACTGACCGGCACGTCGGTCGAGGTGCATTAACGACCTGCTTAAGCTTAGTCCTACACGCCAACGCCGGTGTCAGACGCTACTTGGCCCCGGCAAGCGGGCACATCAGGTAACAGTAAACGCCCCTATAAATACCCTCGCCCGGGGACACAAACAAAGGGGAGAGGACACACACAAAAGACCTCTCCACATCATCTGACTTGATCGTCGGAGGGGTCGGGCCGAGCCACCGACCCGACCTGTGTGCAGGTGCGAAGACGGAGGCCTCCCACCGAACACCCGGGCGAGGAGCCTCTTCCCCGAGGAAACGACGACCCCCTCCCGACCGGACCACCTCAGCCGACCGCCTCGGTCGTCCCGAGGAGCGTCGCTAGGAAGATCCCCGCTATTCGGACTCGAAACGAGCCATATCGACCTCGAGGCCACGGCATAAAGTTATTTACACCAACATTATGTCACAGGAACTCAAATACCCAAAGAGGACGATTAATCCATCAACACAAGTCCATTATATTAAAATTAGCATTGGGAGTATGTCCGTTAAAATTACTTCAATGTTTAATTCAGTATAAAATGTAAAGTAAAAGTTAAATAAAAAAAATTAGATCTTAAACAATAAATTATATGTTATGTGAAAAGAATATCCTTAAAAAATATTTGACCGACTCTATGTTTCAAAAAAATTAGATCTTAAACAATAAATTATATGTTATGTGAAAAAAAAATCCTTAAAAGCTTCCGGTCATTGAGAAAGAGGTAGGAAAAAGAGGGATTTTTAGCATTTGCGGATAAATCCAATAAGTCGTGAGAATAAGATAATTGTACAATTATAATAAATTAAGCTATTTGTTTTTATTATAAAATACGTACATAAATAGATATATCAAATAAGAATAATACTTACAAGATTTTCAACAAGATAAACCAAGTAGATTCTAAAATAATGTACATTCAGGAATGATAGAAAAAGAATTCGCTCGAGAAGAGACTTCGTGAAGATAAAATTAAAAAAAATAAATTAAAGTAATAATAGAAATAAACTTTTATATTTTAATAAAAATAAGTCTTTTTGTATTTATTATAACATCGGAACCCATTCTAGCTTCGGTATCAAAGTGACGTGTATGTCTCATAATGCTTTGCATGGATGCATTACATCTGGATAATATCCACCTGAGTATGTGCAATGTACGTCTCGGAATGCTATGCATGGATCCGTTGTATCTGATCCACTCTTTCATACTATTTCTTTTCAGGAGTGATGCCGATCATGCATGTCATGATTAGTATGCAAGTGTGTGCTTTTAGTAGCTCCTACTCAGATTCTAAAGCAGATTCACAGAACCCACAGAAACATACATCTAAAAGAACACATCAGCAATCTAGTCATCGACCATCTAATACACAACAAAGATTGATCGTCCATGAAGTCCATATGCAACAAATACCACCCCAAAGGCAGGCATTATGTGGACCACCAGAAGATCTTGCATTACTCCACACACCACACAACAGGAGCACAAAACTCTGCAGCCCCATACTTCGTCTCCAATTACACTGCTGCCCAACTGATACAACTTCAGATACATCACAGACACACATTGACCCGTATTCGGAGATAACGGATCTGTGGGGTATTCTGTAAGTCCACGCCAATTAGTAGTCGACGAGCGTCACTTCCGGTAGTACTTGTTACTGAAATCCACTAGAATGGTCTTTGGAGATACACGAAGAGGTCCTGGAGCGAGTCGCGGAACACGGTGGCGTCCTCGTCGACTAGCCTGGCTCCGAGGTCCATCACCCAGTCGTCGCAGCCGGCCACGTCCCACCTGGGCTGGATCTCTACCTCCCGCTCGAACATGAACTCCGGCGACGACAGCGCGTGTCCCGAGCTGCTCGACTCGCCCAGCAAAACCGCGGCAGCGACTCGGACGAGTCGAAGCAGATCATGTCGGTCGCCCCCGCCTGGGGGAGGGCCTCGTGCTTTAGCTGCGGGTGAGCCTCCAGCCGACGGTGGTTCCTCGGGTTGGCCTGCTTATCCACGGCGCCCTTCTTGTGGTAGATCCGGCACAGCGCCCAGTCGTCCAATTGCAGATGACGGCGAGCAACTATGTGTCGAGTTTGGATGAGAACATCTTTGCGTTTAATGTACGTGTAAGACATACCCGGAGGCTCTGGTTCTTCTTGCGGGCGGAGCGGTCAACGTCGGTGACGCGGTACTCGTGCATGATCCAGTTGGTCTTCTCAGACTTGGGCGGCTTCCCTGAGTAGAACACGAGCGCCTTTTTTATGGCCATCGGCTGAGGCGAGCCGATGGGCCTGTCGGCCCCGGTGGCCTACCAGTAGCCGGTGCCTGACGCCCAGTTAGGCCTCGACCCCTTGGGGTACCTGCGGTCCCGGGGCGAGAAGAAGTACCACTCCTCCTCCACGTGGAGAGCCATTCCTGGCGAGATTTCGAGACGTCAGGATCAATCTGCACCGTGCTATTAGCACCGGACGGATGAGAACAAAGCAGGCGCGAGGGGGGCCTACTGCGTGCTTACCTGGGAGCTGCCAGGGGTCGTACTTGTAGATGTCGACCTCGGCGACGACCGGCACGGGGATGGGCTGCGCTGCGCGGCGCACCGGCGGAGGAGGTAGTGCATCACCAGCTCCTCGTCCGTGGGGTGGAAGCGGAACCCGGGAGGGAGGACCAGATCGCGCCGTTCATCCTATCGCCCTCTGCCGTCGCTGCTGCTGGCTGACACGAAACAAAGGAGAAGCGACCGCCATTGATAGCGGCGAAGGGAGAAGGCAGATACAGACGTGCGGGGGATTCGTAGATAATTATCTAAATAATTATCATGTTCTAGAAAATTATAATTATAATCGATGATCTAAAAGTTATGAGATAGTTTATATACTTAAGTTGATCATGGATTGAGGTAGTTTATATACTTAAGTTGATCATGGATTGAGGTAGTTTATATACTTAATTTAATCACGGATGATACGATGGAATGATCACTAAGTCTTATAAATAAGATTTCACGCAAGCTAGTATGCATAAGTGTTATTCATCTTACGTCTTATTTAATACTACTTGAGTTTTTTTTGATTCAAAATAATCTATTTTTTTTATTTTTTTATTCATTCATCCCCAATATTTATAGTATCAAAGTTAAATTTCGATTTAAACAATATATTATGACTTTTAATGATAATTATATATCTCAATCCCTTATTCTCATCTTTTCAGACAAATACTATAAATTTTAAAGTATCAAAATAAAGATTTTATTGAAGTTTCAAGATCTTTAGGACTTATGCATATCCATATAAAAAAACCAAGCTAAGAAAAAATAGAAAGAAGGACTTATAAGCTATATATAAGATAATCTTCTCAAGAATTACAGCAGCGACAACCTCCAAGCAAGTCAAAGATTTTTTTTCTCGAGTGACTAAAATTATTTGTCAAATGAAATATTATGATGAGCATCTTTAATATCATATAATTATTGTAAAAATTTTGATAAGCTTAACTTTAAATTTTGATTATGTTATTATTGCAATCGATGAGTCAAAAAATTTATCTATTTTTTCATTTGATAAACTAATAGGTTTTTATTTTAGATTAAGATTGAAGTAAGGTTAAATAAATCACTTGAAAAAAATAAAAAAAAAATTATTTTAGATTAAGAGAGAGTCTTTTACTTGAAAAGAAGAGAAAAAAAATCAATAGTAAGAAGCATGACAAAGAAGGATTTTATGGTGGAAGAAATAAAAAAGAAAAAGGAAGAAGACACTTTTGATGTGCATGACGAGCAAAAATAATCAAATTATGATAAAAAATTATAAGAGTGAAATTCAATGTCATTATTATAAAAAGTTTGGTCATATGAAGATAGATTGCTAGAAATGAGAAAAGCAAGCAAGCGATATGGAGGAAAATGATAAAAATAGTAAGTTATTTATGAGTCATTCATAAGTTAATGATATTTCAAATAATATTTGATTTTTAGATAGTGGATGTTCTAATCATAAGCTAGGCATAAGATCAATGTTTAGATATATTGATGAAACTCATAAGTTGAAAATTAGACTCGGAGATAACAAGCAAATCCAAGTAGAAGAAAAAGAAATAATTAAGGTGAAAACAAATGTAAAGCACCTTGATAATGTTTACATTATGCAAAATAAAAAGTTTACACTTGATGTTTTAAATATTGAAAAACGTGATTTATTGCAACTCAATGAGTATAATTTGTAGCATTTAAGATATGGACATTTTAACCTTAAAGATTTAAGGTTATTAAATAAACAAATTTTGAATTACCTAAAATTAATACACTTGATGTATACGAAGGATGCATTTATGATAAATAAAGTAAAAAACTATTTCTTATTGGAAAAGCATAGAGAGCATCCAATTATCTTGAATTAATTTATGCTAACTTATGTGAACTTATAAATATAAAATTATTTAGTGGAAGTCGATATTTTCTATTGTTTACTGATGATTATAGCCGCATGAGTTTGTTATATTTTCTAAAATTAAAATATATAATATATAATAATTTTTTAAAATTTTAGATACTTATAGAAATGTAAAGTGGTAGATGCATAAAGGCAATTCAGATAGATAAAGATGATGAATTTTTATCTAATGAGTTTAATTCTTTCTATGAAGAAGCTAATATTTATATGGAATTAACATCACTACATAAAGTAGAGCAAAATGGTATAACTGAACATAAGAATTAAACTGTCGTTGAAATGACAAGAAGTTTGCTTAAAGGAAAACATCTTCCAAATCAGTTTTGGGTAGAATCAGTTACAATAGTAGTTTATTTGTTGAATATTTCACTAACAAAGATTGTTTTGAATCGAACTCATTTTTTAGGCTTGATATGGTATGAAACTAAGTATAAGCCATCTAAGAATTTTTTGTTATATTACTTATGCTTTGATAAATTTACAAAACCATCATAAGCTTGATGAAAAATTTTAAAAATATATCTTAATTACTTATTCCTTATAATCCAAAGCATATCGATTGTGTAATCCTATTAGTGGTAAAGTTATTATTGATAGAAATATTATGTTTGATGAAAGGATAAATTGAAATTAAAAAATTGATAAAAATGAAAAATAAATTTAGATTCCAACAAAATGAGACACTCTCTGTAATCAAGTGACAAATCCTACTCCAACAAGTATATCATCAACCTTACCTTCAAATTCATCAAATGAAAACCCCTCTAAGAAAATGTAGATCACTAATAGAAATTTATAATTCAATATTTGCTTTATTTATTTTAGATCTTATAAGTTTTGAGGAGATAATTGAAAAAGAAGAATAGTGAAAGTCATGAAAAGGAAGTCAAGTCAATTGAGAAAAATGAAACCCGTGAGCTAATGGATCTACCGAAAGAAAAAAAGTTATTGGATTAAAATGGGTATTCAAAACAAAATATAATGCAGATTGAAGTATCCAAAAACACCAGGGTTAGCTTATAGCAAAAAAATATTCATAGTAATAATGTACTAATTTTGATAATATTTTTTCTTCAATTACTAGATTTGAGATCGTGAGAACTTTCTTGTCTTAGCTACTTACTTGAGTTAGCTTGTTTATCAATTTAATATGAAATCTGTATTTTTAAATAAAGATTTATAAAAAGAGTTTTTTTGGTTACTCAACCCATTTTTTGGTTAAAGGATATGAAGAAAAGATATTTAAGCTAAATAAAGTTCTTTATGGGCTTATAGGCTTAAACAAACTCCAAGACATTGTATAATAAAATTAATTATTATTTTTATCAAAATAAATTTAAAAGGAGTAATAATGAACTTACTCTTTATCTAAAGGAAGGTAAATATGATATTCTTATAGTTTGCCTTTATGTTGATATTATATATATATGTATATATATATTCATCAAACACTTCTATGGTAGAATTTAAAAAATACATGATGAATAAGTTTGAAATGCGAAATCTAGGTTTAATATACTATTTTCCTAGATTGGAGGTGAAGCAAAGATCAGATAAATTTTTTGTTTCACAAAGAAAATATGCGATCGATCTACTTAAAAAGCTAACATAATTAATTACAAAACTATACCAACACCCATAAATATAAATAAAAAATTAAAATTTAAAGATGGTATATGTTTCATAAAGCAAGATACTATAAAAGTTTAGTTTGAGGTTTGATTTATCTAACCCATACTCGACCAAATATTACCTTCTCTGTTAGTGTAGTATCAAGTTTATGCATAATCTAAACAAACATCATCTTAGAGCTTATACCATGATGGTTTCACCTATTGGGTCACTGTTTGAGCCTTTCACTTGGCCCAACATAGCCCAAATTTGGGTTCAACTGGCCCCTAATTGAGTTGGCCCAATTCCAACTCAATTACGCCCAAAACCTACTTCGATCTATATAATTATTACAAAGCTTGAATCAAATGATGTCTGGCATGTCATTGGTTCATCGATGCTTCATTCGATTCTTCGATGCATCGGCCTCTCTTGCGGCCTATTGCCCAATCGGTATGTTGACCTCCGCAACTCCAATTTTCTTGGCGTAATTTTCGCTCGTCTTGGCCCGATATCCGAACCCATAGCCCGAAGCCTTATGTTGATACATTGACCGATCCTCCGACTCGACATCTAATCTTTTGACATTTTCTACTCCGGCCCAACATGATTCTTCCTACTTTTAATTGTTTCTTCCTAATCGAAGCTTCCTACATCACTCAAAATGCAGATCAGATAAACACTATCAATTGGTTTCATCATCAAAATCTGAGACTTAACACAAGATACTATAAAAGTTTAGTTAGAGTTTTAATCTATCTAACCCATACTCGACCAAATATTACATTTTCTGATGGTGTAGTATCAAGTTTATGCATAATCCAAATAAACATCATCTTAGAGCTATTAAAAGAATTCTATATTATACTCTTGGAACTATATGGCATTTGGTATTATCATAATTTTAAATATAAATTATTTAGTTTCATTGATAGTGATTGAGCAAGAGCTTTAGATGATGCAAAGAGTACTTTAGGTAATATTTTAGTTTCGGATCAAGAGATATATCTTAGAGTTCAAAGAAGCAAGCAACAACTATATTATCGACATCGGAAGCAGAATATGTATCTACAACATCTATAATTTGTCAAGCAATATAGCTTAAAAGACTTTTTGGAGATCTTCATCAAGAATAAATAGAGACAAATGAAATATTTTATGATAATAAAGTTATAATTTCAATGATAAAGAATCCAACGTTTTATGAAAGAATGAAGCGTATAAAGATACGCTATAATATTATAGTAAATGGAGCTAAACAATAAAATATTATAATACAAATGAATAAATTACAGATATTTTCACCAAGTAACTCCTAGTTCAGATATATGCTTATTTCATGTCTCAAATTAGTATACGTAACTATGAATTAAGGGGAAGTATTGAGAATTAATTCATAGGTAGTTTATCTAACTATGTAGCCAGATAGCTTAAAAGACTTGTCCAGCAACTTATCAACTTGGGGAATATGTAGCTATAGGATATGTAATTTGTCAAGCAATATAGCTTAAAATATTTTCTGGAGATCTTTATCAAGAATAAATAGAGACAACTAAAATATTTTGTGACAACAAAGCCACAATTACAACGACGAATAATCCAATATTTTATGAAAGAATGAAGTAGATAGAGATATGCTGTAATATTATAGTAAATGGAGTCATAACAATAAAGTATTATAGCATAGATGAATAAGTTATAGATATTTTTACCAAGTCACTCCCAAGTATATTTATTTTATGTCTCAAATTGGTATATGTAACTATGAATTAAGGGGAAGTATTGAGAATTAATTCATAGGTAATTTATCTAGGTAGTTGTTATATTCTAGGTAGTTATAGTCATATTTTACCTAAGTAGCTCATGATCTATAAATTTTATGATAGTTTCTATACATGATAGGGTGAGATAGTTATCACTCGGTCTTATAATTGGATTATAGTTTATGAAATAAGGTAGTGTACACTTGGAGATGTCTAAATGTTATTTATTTTATCTCTTATTTAATATTATTTTAATTTTTATGATTGAAAGTATTTTTTTTAATTATATCATAGTATTTTATTTTTATCATCCATTCTCAACCGAGCCTGTAAGTGGACCACTACAGTGATCCTACAATGCGTCGACATGTGGTGGCGAAAATTATGAAGGATGTGGTGGGATGGGATCGTGCTGGCTACAACTCGGTGATGAATCAATATGTAGTTACGTGCGGGTGGCGGAGGATGGCACCGTGGTTGAGTGTTGACATCAACTGGACGCACATCGTGGTGTTCCGATAATTCAGTGGGCACGTGGGAGGAAGTAGCAATAGAAATCACGACACTAGGTAGACGATGGTAATATCCGTAATTTTATTTTTGACATAAATCTTAAATTTCTATATATTTGATTATAATTTATTTGAGTCGGGATTCAGAAGGAGTCCCTTATTTTTGTTTGAAGTTGACATGATGAGATGTGGGTGACCTATAGCAGTGGTACAGGTGGTTAGTCTTTTATCTTGTTCTTGAAAGTAATGTATATAATAATAATACTACAGAAACTGACAATTTAGTATGGATTAAATAACAAAGAAGAAAGAGAAATTCAAATATAAAAAAGAACAACTAAGACGGTGAGTAAAAAAGATCCTCGACGGTCGGTTACTTCTTATCCATATTATCAACACATATATTATTGAAGAGAACATAATAAATACATCGTCTCGAAGAATCTTATTTATTTTCTACATTGCTAAATTTTAAAGCACTGAAAATGTTTTTTTTTTTTCACTATCTATCTCTCGTCTTAAGATGCATTTATGAAAAAGAATCTGTATATATTTGTAAAACTAAATCTCTAAAACGGCGTCTACAATTGATGTAAATGAATTAGTTTTGACTTTTGCTTAAGCTCGGACTTGTTATCTAATCTACTGGGTGGGACCGACGTCAGACCACGCGGCGGCGAGCAGGTTGCGTTAGAAGATTTTACACTCTTCGGTAACTTATTAACTTTTAGAATTAAAAATTTCTGAGGTAAAATTCGAAAAATAGATGCTCTAGGGTTTTTGTTTGGCTGCTGCTTCAGTGATTCAAGGTGGTCAACCGATGGCAAAGCAGCCGAAGTCTTTCTACTGCATGGTCCTGCACAAGCGGATGTTTTCTCTCCCTTGCGAACAGCGCCAACGCACTGCCACGGAATCCTTCATGCAATCCACAGCAAACCCAATAAGAATCCATTTACGCACGCTACAGGAGCATCGATAAGTGTTGCGATTGGAGAGGTCACAAGGGCCGACGCTGGACCCACGTCGGGCCCTTTGCTGTCCCGGTGTTCGGCCGAACATTCCACGTGGAATCATGTGCCATTCGGATTACTAACGAGGAAATGATGAATTTTCTACATCCACCGTCGAACCTCAACTTAACTTTGTGACGTTCATTATTTGTCTTTTGAAACGGACGGACGGACGGACGGCCGACTAAGATCAATGTTTCCGATGGATTTAAAACCATGAACTCATCATCCTTGTGATGGAACCTCATCCAGTAAGTAAACTATAAACTCATCCGATTTGAAACCTCATCCTTGTGTTGGATCCCATTAATGGTCATATTTGGGTACTGATGGGAAATCTTTTTTACTAGATGAAGGACGTCCGGTTTAGTCGAGGGGAACGAAGTCGATCAAGTCGTTTTGTCAAGTCCACCGATGTTGCAAGCATGACCAAAGCGATCGAGCATACCGTAACGTAGAATGGAAACAGGATGTCTCTTTCCTTCTCATTTGGGCGAGTGACTCTTCTTTGATGCTCTACTAAAAAGCTCTGAAAGCTTCAGCACATATCACTCTTAAGGAAGGAAGACAAGAGGCGAGAGAGTCTGAGGAAGCTATATTTGTTGCTAAGATAGCGAGCGTGTAGTTTATGATATAACCATATGTTTTTCATGTGTCTCCTTGGTCATTATATAAGTCATACATCAATCAAACTCTTTTGATTTTTAGCTCACTTTCGATTGGGCTAAATCAAGGTTTTACAATTATATAACTTAAAAAGATAATCATATATATCTCCATGTAATATTAACTTAGTCTATCTAAAATAGGGGCCATAATACACTCTTGTTAAACCATGAGCAAATTCTTTATTGATTGATTATATGTAGTTCAACTATTTATTGAAGATTTGAAAAGTAATTCCCTGAATTTCAATGGCTTGGAAGACATATCAAAGCAATCAGTAATTTTGCAATAGATAACTGATTTTTAACGGTAATTTTGCTATAGATACTGATATTTAACTGACAGTGCTTGTAGAGAAAATTACTACTCCAATGAGTTATCGACTGACAAAGCTGTTTGCTGCACAAACCCCACTCATAACTCACGCAAAGTGTATAGATCTCCAACAGTAGGTAGTGTTTCATGACACCTCACATGGGTTTTTTTTGTACCGACCAACAAACTGATGTATGGTATAAAATGTGTTTCTGCTACCGGGACGAAACGCCACTTCAGTATGAACTGATCTTGGGAAGACTCCATCGCCTCCAACTTAATTGGACTCGGTCTTCTCAAGAGCTATAAGAAGATATTTGAGGTCAGAGCACCAAAAACAGATATCAGAAAACCTTGACAATAATAAACAAGTGAGCATGCAAAAAAAAAAAAAAAGGGAACTGGAAAGAATTTACTGTTGTAATTGAGTAACTTCTCGATGAGATCAACATGGGTCATCAGCATCCTCCTACAGCAATAGCGAACCAAGCCCAAAGCATCCAAAGCATCTCTGTGAGAACATTAAACCATGTATTAGACGATAGCTTCAAAAAAGAACAAACAAGTTATCACTGACATCACAGATTGCATGATAGCTTAGTTATATACACTGATTGTTACAAGACATAGAAGAAACTTAAAAGAGTGACAAGAATATCTTCATACAAAAACTAAAAGGTAAAACAGAACAAGAATGACTATTTCTTTACATAATGTGATATGGATGACCAATAAAACATAGAAAAGTACCTTTTATTTGTGTTATTTTGCTTATAGAGTATCAATCACCAGAGATTTATGATCAGCTGATCAACAAAACACCATAAAACATCAACCTATAAACAGCATTCCACACTTGAACTTGCAAAGCAAGCATAAAACACATTTCAATCAAAGATACAGCATCATAGGCCACGATGCAGTGAATGTTCTTAATAATTGCCCCACGCTCAAAGAATTTACGAGTCGCTCTAATTGTAAAGTCCGCTAAACAATAACACCACTCCTAATTGTACTGCATCAATGAAATCTCATTCAATGCCTTCCATTTTGGGCAATATGGTACATAAAACCTGAGAAGTCTGGACCAACCATTTGCTTAATCAAAGTAAAAGTAACATGCCTTAATGACCAAGGGATCCTGGATTACCAAAGTAACTATATACTTCATTATCACTACTTTACAAAGGCAAAACCTTTTAGCCCGCCGGTTTGTCCTAACCAGCTTGCAAATTCTAATTTACAGTATTTAATAAAAGGTGTTTTTGAACATAAGGAGATCATATACAGGGTAGTGCAGAATATGGTGGATCATGTGTCAACAAAATACATCACACAGGAACAAACTATCACATCCAGTCTCCACTTGGATCACAAAGATATAGAGTACAGAGAGAAATGAAACCATAACAGACGGCACATCAGGCATACAATAATCTTGTCTAATGCTTGAAGCACTAACCACCACAAGAAACTCGTTGAAATGTTAAATCACGTCAACAATCTCCGAAAGAAATGAAAGCATATCATAACCAGAACCCAGAGGCTGCCTCCATCAAGGTTCTTTAATTTTACATAAACACCCCTAAATAACTAGTAGAGTTACTATAAATCGCAAGTGTTCCTCTTAAAATAAAACTTTCCATGCTATAGTCTCGTATGGGTAAACTTTTGGACATCTCTCACACTATGTCTATTATTTTTTTTTTGCAAAATGTAAACTTCTTTTACAATTGGCCTCTGTTATTATTAAATTTGACACCAGCCGCATGAAATTATATGAACTACTACGCTTTATGACCAGCATATTGAGTTAATCTTACTTTTTGTATGGGGACTATGTCAATATTAAAGCTACTCTAAAATATGATTTACTAAGGAAGTATAATAGAATATCACAAAACCAAAATCAATTTCTAAATCTCCTAATGTTTGGAATTCAATGTTAAGATTTTAGATTAAGTAGGATTAAGATTGAATATATGAGATATAATTAGAAAAACTGACAATAGACTTGAGAATATAGTTAAGTTGAAATGGCATAAAGTTTTATTAAGTAAAAATTTTAGATATCTTGGTTCAATTATACAATAAGATGGAGAGATTGACGAAGATATTCTTCATAAACAGATGGATAAAATGATGAGCGATGAGAAGCATCATGAGATTTGTGTGATCATTGAAAATTTTGTATAAGACAATTATTAGATGAATAATGTTTTATGGACGTGAGTGTTAGGCATTTAAAAAAGAACATATACAAGTTCATTGTTTTATTGAGATAAGATATTGAACTAGATATGTGGAGTTACAAGGAATGATAGGAAAAGGAATGTTTCCATTCATGATAAATTAGATACAGTTTTGAATGATGATAAAATGAGAGAAAATTATTTATAAGATAAGACGAACATATGGTGAACAGACATACAAATGCTGTAAATAAGAGATGCAATGATTACTATTAGTGGTACAAGGGGAGGAAGAGAAACCTAGAAGGACCTTACTAAAAAAAAATCATGTAGCCAAGCCCAAATAGTTGAAACTTTATAGCTTTATTGTTGTTATTGTATTTGAAAGAAAATTTATGTACACATTCAAGCAAAATTATCCTTCTAAAAAACAGCATATTTCATCAGCTAATACTTCTTTTGCTGATTACGGATTGTATTACTCTATTTCATCATTTTCGTCACCATTAATTAGTTCATAAAAGACTATTTTAGTCCATATTACTCATGATTACTAACAGTAGTTCCTTGCCTAATTTTCATGAATATGTCTTGGAATTGTGTGTGGTAATTTCATCTTAAACAAAGTTTCACTTTTCAATGCTTCTTTCTAGCAAAAAAATATAAAAATAAAACATTTTAGAATGACGTGTCATAAATAATTTTTTAAGGTCCTGACTATCCAACTGCTCAAAGGTTTCTGGTGAGGCACTCATGTACAGTGGTGAATCCTGTCGACCTGAGCATAACAGATACTAGCAAATGAAAGTTCAGTAACTTTTTCCCCCGCTCTTGTAGCTAGATTATTTAGAACATGAATTTGGTGAAATCATTTACAATCACACCAATGACATCCATAAACAAACATTTGTAATCGGTGCATAAATCGGGCAACTTTAAGATTCTGCCGTCGTTAACATCAAGAGAACGATCAATGAACTGATGAGAGAGATTACCCTTCAGTATAATCCGCTTGAAGAAGATCGAGGTACGTATCCCATTTGTTACCAATCACCTAATCGTAGAACGAAACAGGATCAAACTTAGCCAAAGAGACCGTAGCATGATGGAAAGAACAAGAGAAAGGTGTAAACCCAAAACCCCAAGAAAAGAGAAAATAACATAACGTCGAAGAGAGGATGGAGACCTTGCCGCAGGTGAAGCAGCGCACCGGGATGATCATCTCTTCCCCCTCTCTCTCCCTCTCTCTCGCCTGTTGGCTCGCCGCCGCGGAAACCCCAAGAATCGGTGCGTCGGGTTGGGACGGAGGGCCAGTGACGTATTATATAGACGCGAAGTGACTTGGTTCGACTCGGGCTTGGATTCCGCTCTGTCGTGACCGCCGAGACCGGTTTCGTTGTGACTGGGTTTAGTGGTCTGTTTCGCATTGGCAGCGCGATTTGCTAGAAAAATTCCCTTTTTCAGTTTTTCTCAAAATTATCCTCATTTTGGTTTTTTCATATGTCCTTAATTAATGATACCTAATTATATCTCCTTAAAAAAACGGATGATACTTTTCTCACTTATATTTAGTCATTTTATTGTCATGGACTTGTAAAATTCATAACACACTTGTGTTATCCATCCGCAAACGATCAATCTAGTTACAACATCATTTAGGTCCCGAAGAACTTGTAAAAGAGTAAATTGAGGTCCCGAAGAACTTATAAAAGAATAAATTGATTAGTTTAAAAATAAATGATGAAAAGATCTCGATGTCTCGTGAAGAGGATAGCTTTACAAACAAATCAATAAATACTTGGTAGACAAGAGAGAAAAGAAAGGAAAAGTAAAGCTTCACCTTAGAAAGTAAATGAGCAGTCAAGTCTATAAACGACTACTCATTAGGTGTTGGACATGTTGGCAAGTTCCCGTAGGCTTAACGTGTAAACTTGTAAATCCAACCAACGACCAATACTACTCCAAACCCCTATCAAACTTTGTGCCACCCAGGGGTTCTCATATGCTAATGTGATTGACTTTTGCTTTGCACCATAGCTATAGAAAGTAGGTCATGACATACGAAAATTGGGTCATTTTGAGATTTTTTTTTTCATCCTAGTAAACGATCGCTCTATAGCCTTGCAAACTGTTCCTACTCATAGTTTTCAAGCTAAAACACATAAAAATAAGATAAAATATATTATCAAACATATGTATAAGCAAACAAAAGTGATAAATGATCATTTGGCGAAGGTGCATGTGCACGATGACCGTGTATGGCATTTTATCCCACTTAAATTATTAACATCCTTGTTGATGTTTGCTAGTAGGCTTTAATGGCTGCTTCTTTATTTTACAGGATATATTTAGATTCCCAACTAGCTTCAATTTGAGGAAGCTTTACCACTTCACCAACTACTTGATCTGCTCTGCTCCGTTGGGTAGCATTGTCTTGCAATCGGTTAAAATAGCTTCAACTCACTTTTCATATGAGGCTCTAATAGAGAGTAGCCGAGTTAAAATACTTTGAGAAGCATCTTGCATATTTGAATTATAGGCTTTTAAGTCATATATAAGTTATAAAAGAAACTACCTACCTTGTTACTAATTGAGAAATGTTCTATATACTTGTGCATCAGTTCCTTGTATACTTTATACCTAAATAATTTGAATGATGCTGGTTAGAGCTTCACTAGCACTAGGTCACCAACTTTAAACTCATGTGGTTGCCTTCCTAGATCTGCCTACTTTTTCATATTTTTGGTTGCCTTCTCTAAGTAACTCGGGTAATATCTATGTTTCGATGTCATTCATTTGCAAAGTGATATGCTGACGGGCTACACAATATAACTGATTGCTAAGTTACGAGGAGTTGATGACTATTATCTCATAATGATCTCGAATGAGCTCTTCTTTAATGTAGAGTTCTTGTAACACCCTTGATTAGTCCCACATCGAAAGTGGGTAGGATTAAGATTGACTTATAAGGGTCTGATGAGTATACTACTATCAACTTCAGCATAAGCATTTTGGTCAATGGTTTAGACCAAACGAAGTTGATAGGCTAGTTAGCCCATCAGGCCCGAGTCATGATATTTTAATATCCTGGATTTTTTTTTTTTTCACACATGCCAAATAAATAAACATCACTTTATTCATCATCTATAACCATTTATTACAATTCATTTATTCATCAAATTACAAATAGAAAAGTTAACTTCAAGAGTCATCCAAGTGGCTCTACCTAGCGGTAGAGGAAGGTTCGCTCTCTACTGGAATCCGATTTAGTACTAGAGGGAGGCTGCTCTGAAAATCAAAAACAAAGAAAATTCAGCAATGCTGAATAGGAACCCCAAAAGTCAAATCAAAATAAATACATAATCAAAATTCAATCAATCATCCCATTGGCGTATATCAAGTACCCGAAGGAGCACTCCCCCAATAGTGGATGGAGAGGCTATATCCTACGGGATGAGTTTGTGTTCTCCCAACAGCGGATGGAGGCAAACTCATATCACACTCCCAACAGCGGATGGAGTGGTGTCCCACACCCGCCAAAGTGGGGACACGTTCCTCCCAACAGCGGATGGAGGAACCGTCCAACCGCCACGTTTGACGGCCCGCTAATCCCCGAAGGGAATCGCCCTACCTGCTCTCGGCAGGAATATAATCTCACATTGGTCATATCCATTTCGGGATGAAATAACATATTTAAAACATCTCTTTCAAAAATCATCAATATCAAATAATATAAATTAACCCTCAATTGACTTGAACTCTAGTTTAATCGATTCAATTGAACTCGATTTACTAGAGCCTAATTGAACTGATCTCTAATCCTTATTTAACTGGTCTGGAACCACTCTAGACTAGTATAATTTAGACTAGATTAAATTCAATTTAGGTTAAACTAACTTGAATAAGTCAATCAATTCGGAATCACCCTGAATTGATCTAGACTAATCAAGTCTAATTTAATTCAATCAATATTTGGGCTCAAGTTCAACAATAATATTGAGCTAGATTGAGCCAGTCCATCTACTGGTCATGTGCATTATACATGATTGAGCATGCATTATATAAAACTGGCCCAGTCTTGACCCATGGACTAGTCATAGCATATACCCATTAACAACATAAATGAAAACATAATAATGCATTAAAAGATAGATGAGGAGAAAAGCTTTAATACAAAGAAATAACATTCTCAATTTGACTAGAAATCATAAGACATTAAAAGAGGGACTAAGAGATAAGTTTTAACACAAGGAAATAGCTTTCTAAATTCAAATAAAAATTATGTTTTCAACATATAAAATTTCAATATATTCTAGTCATATTTTAAATCATTCAGAATAATATATTTTAAATTTCAGATCAAAGAATATCAAAAAAAGGGATTTTAGATAACATATTCTAGTCTAACAAGATTTTAATCCAAATAAGATTGAAGATAAACTGTAATACAGAAAATATATCATATAAAACATATATTTTTTTAACATATTTAATTCTACAATAAAAACCTTAATCATGGGTCAAAGAATATTATGAAAACTTTAATTGATTATTTTAATATAAAAAATTTGACATTTAAAGAATTGATAAACATTTTTCAAACTATAAAACTTTCAACATTTAAAGAATCAAAATAAAAGCTAAAACTTTTAAGAAAGGTAGGGAAACCTACCTCTTGTCAATAGGGTGTAACTCTTCGTTCTCTTGTTAACAGGGTGTAACTCCTCGTTCCTCCCGTTGCTAGACTCGACTAGGTGAGGAACGAAGGAGAGAGATCTCTCCCCCTTAAATAGGAGGAGGTGAGCCTCTATTAAGGGAAATAAATTTTAATTTTCGTATTTATTTAATATAAATTATTTTCATTTAATATACTAACAAATATAATATCATCATATTTGGAATACTTAATAGTTACTTCCTTAATTCATATTAACAAATAAGGAAGTAGATTAAGATTTCCTAAATTATGATGGTAAGTAAGGAAAACAAAATTTAAATCTCAATCTCAAATATTTGATTTGATTACATTTCTCCCCTCCTATAGGAAATTTGGTCCCCAAATTTAGCGTACCTTAATAGAATAGATGAGGATACTGCTCTCGCATATCTTCTTCTCTTTCCCACGTTGCCTCTCGGTCTGAATGGTGTTGCCAACAAATCTTTACCAAAGATATAATTTTGTTCCTTCGAACATGTTCTTTCCTTTCCAAGATCTGGGTTGGTTGTTCTCCAAAAGTAGCATCATCCCTTAGCTGTAGAGGTTGGTAAGATATGACATGTGTTGGATCCCTGATATATCTTCGAAGCATAGACACATGAAATACATCATGGATACTAGCCAAAGCCGGGGGCAATGCCAATCTGTATGCTACAGGCCCAACCTTTTGTAAGATCTCAAATGGGCCAATAAATCTTGGGGCTAACTTTCCCCTTTGACCATACCTCATAACCCCCTTGGTTGGCGACACCTTTAAGAAGACGTGCTCACCAACTTCGAACTCTAGATCTCTTCGCCTTCGATCTGCATAACTTTTCTGATGACTTTAAGCGGTTAATAATCTTTGACGTATAATTCGAATATTATCAGTATCTTTTTGAATTAATTGAGGCCCCAAAAGCTTCTATTCTCCTACCTCATCCCAATATACAGGTGATCTGCACTTTCTTCCATAAAGAGCTTCAAATGGAGCCATCTGTATGCTAGAGTGATAACTATTATTATAAGAAAACTCAATTAGATGCAAGTGCATATCTCAACTCCCACCAAAGTCCAAAGCACATGCTCTTCAGAGGTCTTCAAGAGTTTGTATTGTCCTTTCAGATTGGCCATCAGTTTGGGAGTGAAAAGCTGTACTAAACTTTAACTGCGTGCCCAAAGATTTTTGTAGACTTCCCCAAAATTTAGAGGTGAATCTTGGATCTCTATCTGAGATAATGCTAACTGGCACCCCATGATATCGAATAATTTCTTTAATATATAAGCTTGCTAGTTTATCTAATGAATACTTCTTGTTAATAGGGAGGAAGTGAGCAGATTTAGTAAGTCTGTCTACTATTACCCAAATTTCGTCATATCCTTTCACAGTCTTGGGTAATCCTGTCACGAAATCCATAGTGACTTGCTCCCACTTCCATTCAGGAATCAAAATCCTTTGTAATTTTCCTGTAGGTACTCGATGTTCTATCTTCACTTGTTGGCATATCAAACATTTAGAAACAAATTCTGCTATATCTCTCTTCATACCATGCCACCAATAGTTTTGGCGTAAATCTCGATACATCTTAGTAGTCCCGGGATGGATATTAAATTTTGATCTATGTGCCTCCTCTAATAATTGCATCTTTACTGGATGGCTTTCGGGAACACAAAGTCGATTGTGGAATGTAATAGAACCATCTTCGGCTTGGAGGAATTCAGGTCTAGATCCTTGAGCTATTTCCTTAACTATCATTTGAAGATATGTATCTTCCTTTTGACCTTCTTTAACCTTTTCCACCAAAAATGATTATGCCATCAAACACACAAGAAAACCTTTATTTGTCTCTGATAAAAGTTTAAGTTTTAAGTCTGCTAACTCCGTTATCATAGAATTCCTTTGAATATTCATATAGGCTACAAGACTGTAGGTATTTCTGCTTAAGGCATCAGCAACTACATTAGCTTTTCCAAGATGGTAGTTGATATTAAAATCATAATCCTTTAGAAAGTCCAACCACCTTCTTTGTCTCATGTTTAAATCTTTCTGTGTGAAAATATATTTGAGACTCTTATGATCTGCAATGATTTCGAAAGTCTGTCCATAGAGATAATGCCTCCAAATTTTTAGTGCAAAAATGATAGCTGCTAGCTCTAAGTCATGAGTAGGATAGTTCTTTTCATGAGGCTTTAATTGCCTCGATGCATAAGCAACTACCCTCTCGTTTTGCATTAGAACGCAACCAAGCCCTTGTAGTGAGGCATCACTATACACTACAAAACCTTCTCCCTCCGAAGGAATCACCAATATAGGAGCACTGGTTAATTCCTTCTTCAATTCTTGAAAACTTTGTTGACATTTATCATCCCACATGAACTTTATATTCTTTTGTGTCAATCTGGTCAATGGTGCTACTATTTTTGAAAAGTCTTCTACGAATCTTCTATAGTATCCAACCAAACCTAAAAAGCTTCTAATCTCTGAAACATTAGAAGGTTGCTTTCATTTTATCACGGCTTCAATCTTATGAGGGTCAACAGATATACCAGCACTTGAAATTACATGAACGAGAAACATAATTTCATCGAGCCAGAAGTTGCTCTTGCTTAGTTTGGCATATAGTCTCTCTTGCCTTAGGACTTCCAAAACTATCTTAAGATGATGTTCATGCTCTGCTATGCTTTTAGAGTAGATCAAGATACCATCAACGAACACAATTACAAATTTATCAAGATAAGGGTGGAACACCCTATTCATAAGATCCATAAAGGCAGTCGGTGCATTTGTAAGTCCAAAAAGCATTACTAAGAATTCATAATGACCATATCTTGTTCTAAAAGCAGTTTTTTTTTTGTACGTCTCCTTCCCTTATCTTTAGTTGATGATACCCGGATCTCAAATCAATCTTTGAGTATACCTGAGTACCTTGAAGTTGATCAAACAAGTCATCTATTCGAGGAAGAGGATATTTATTCTTTATGGTCACTTGGTTGAGTTGTCTATAATCAATGCATAGTCGCATAGATCCATCTTTCTTCTTCACAAATAGGACAGGGGCACCCCAAGGTGATACACTAGGTCGAATAAAACCCTTGTCCAAAAGCTCTTGGATCTGTTTCTTTAACTCCTCCAACTCAATTGGTGTCATTCTATATGGAGGTTTAGAAATAGGTGCAGTACCAGGTAGAAGATCAATTGTAAATTCAATCTATCTATTTTGTAGTAGTGCAAGTAGATTTTCGGGAAAAACATCTGGAAAATCCCGTACAATGGGGATGTCCTTTAATACTGGCTTCTTAGATGCTTCTCCAAAAATAAAGGTCAAGTATCCCTGACATCCTTTGAGTAATAATTGGGTAGCACTCAAAGCTGAAATAATATAAGGGAACTTTTCCTGAATCCCAATGAACTTGAAAGATGGTTGATCTAAGGGTGAAAAAGTAATAGTCTTCCGGAAACAATCGACACTTGCATGGTATGTTGAAAGTCAGTCCATACCCAAGATAGCATCGAAATCTTGAAATTCTAGTATAATAAGATCTACTAGCAAATCATGACCTTTAATAGTAATAACACAGTTTCTATATATCTGATCAACTGTCAAAGAGTTTCCAACTTATTATTTGTATGAACACCTCTCCGAATGCGTATACTAGTAGCATTGCGACCATGAACACCCCGAGTGATAAAACCACTAATCTTTGGAATTGACTCTATTACTCTTATAATAGGTTAAAGACAATCATTGGTTAAAGTCAATCAAGGGACCTAATACACCTACAGGCCCTAGACCATGCTCTGATACCATAAAAATTGTCACATCCTAGATTTTTTTTTTTTTTTTTTCACACAGGCCAAATAAATAAACATCACTTTATTCATCATCTATAACCATTTATTACAATTCATTTATTCATCAAATTACAAATAGAAAAGTTAACTTCAAGAGTCATCCAAGTGGCTCTACCTAGCGGTAGAGGAAGGTTCGCTCTCCACTGGAATCCGATTTAGTACTAGAGGGAGGCTGCTCTGAAAATCAAAAACAAAGAAAATTCAGCAATGCTGAGTAGGAACCCCAAAAGTCAAATCAAAATAAATACATGATCAAAATTCAATCAATCATCCCATTGGCGTATATCAAGTACCCGAAGGAGCACTCCCCCAACAGCGGATGGAGAGGCTTTATCCTACGGGATGAGTTTGTGTTCTCCCAACAGCGGATGGAGGCAAACTCATATCACACTCCCAACAGCGGATGGAGTGGTGTCCCACACCCGCCAAAGTGGGGACACGTTCCTCCCAACAACGGATGGAGGAACCGTCCAGCCGCCACGTCTGACGGCCCGCTAATCCCCGAAGGGAATCGCCCTACCTGCTCTCGGCAGGAATATAATCTCACACTGGTCATATCCATTTCGGGATGAGATAACATATTTAAAACATCTCTTTCAAAAATCATCAATATCAAATAATATAAATTAACCCTCAATTGACTTGAACTCTAGTTTAATCGATTCAATTGAACTCGATTTACTAGAGCCTAACTGAACTGATCTCTAATCCTTATTTAACTGGTCTGGAACCACTCTAGACTAGTATAATTTAGACTAGATTAAATTCAATTTAGGTTAAACTAACTTGAATAAGTCAATCAATTCGGAATCACCCTGAATTGATCTAGACTAAACAAGTCTAGTTTAATTCAATCAATATTTGGGCTCAAGTTCAACAATAATATTGGGCTAGATTGAGCCAGTCCATCTACTGGTCATGTGCATTATACATGATTGAGCATACATTACATAAAACTGGCCCAGTCTTGACCCATGGACTAGTCATAGCATATACCCATTAACAACATAAATGAAAACATAATAATGCATTAAAAGATAGATGAGGAGAAAAGCTTTAATACAAAAAAATAACATTCTCAATTTGACTAGAAATCATAAGATATTAAAAGAGGGACTGGGAGATAAGTTTTAACACAAGGAAATAGCTTTCTAAATTAAAATAAAAATCATGTTTTCAACACATAAAACTTCAACATATTCTAGTCATATTTTAAATCATTCAGAATAATATATTTTAAATTTCAGATCAAAGAATATCAAAAAAAGGGATTTTAGATAACATATTCTAGTCTAACAAGATTTTAATCCAAATAAGATTGAAGATAAACCGTAATACAAAAAATATATCATATAAAACATATATTTTTATAACATATTTAATTCTACAATAAAAACCTTAATCATGGGTCAAAGAATATTATGAAAACTTTAATTGATTATTTTAATATAAAAATTTTGATATTTAAAGAATTGATAAACATTTTTCAAACTATAAAACTTTCAACATTTAAAGAATCAAAATAAAAGCTAAAACTTTTAAGAAAGGTAGGGAAACCTACCTCTTGTCAATAGGGTGTAACTCCTCGTTCTCTTGTCAACAGGGTATAACTCCTCGTTCCTCCCGCTGCCAGGCTCGACTAGGTGAGGAACGAAGGAGAGAGATCCCTCCCCCTTAAATAGGAGGAGGTGAGCCTCTATTAAGTGAAATAAATTTTAATTTTCGTATTTATTTAATATAAATTATTTTCATTTAATATACTAACAAATATAATATCATCATATTTGGAATGCTTAATAGTCACTTCCTTAATTCATATCAACAAACAAGGAAGTAGATTAAGATTTCCTAAATTATGATGGTAAGTAAGGAAAATAAAATTTAAATCTCAATCTCAAATATTTGATTTGATTACAGTTCTGCTATAAGTAGTTATAAGAGAATTGGGCTATGTCCAACAACTTCACCCAATCTCGTTCATTGGCACTTTTATAATACCAAAGATATTAGTTAAGAAACAAATTTATTCTTTCAGTTTGGTGATCCATCTTTGGGTAGAGACTACTGAAAAGTATAACTTAGATATCAATAGTTTGAACAGCTCAATCTAGAATTATCCTAAGAACTATATTTCACTAGATTATTTATCATCAACTTGACTACCTCCTCCGCTAAGCAATATACAAGTGCATCAATGAATGATATATACTTTAAAAATTGGTCAATCATCATAAGTATCAATCCAAGTCCAATAAATTACTCTAACACAACTTTTTTGATATGCGCAATGGCTACAAAAGTCTCACCAGCTTTTACTACTCTATTTTATTCTGTTGATAAGTAAGACACATTTGAACATATTCCTCCATATCAGTCCACCTCTTCGACCAATAAAATGCCCTCTTCATGAGAGCTAATGTCCAATAAATACCTAGATGTCCTACCCAAAGAGAATTATAACACTCTCTCAAGAGTTCACGCCTTAAATTATTTGCTCAAGGAACATAAACCATATTCTCTTTGATGTAGACAAGTCCCTTCTGAATCTAAAATCATCGTGCTTTGCCTTCTTTGATCAGTTGCATTAGGGTTACTACTTGGGAATCACTATATAATCCATTCTTGATCCTAAAAAGAAAGTTAGAGTACAACTAACTTACTTGGCTTCTGCCTTCTAGTTGCACAATATTAACTAACTCTACTTTCTCACTCAATGCATCGGCTATGATATTTTCTCTTCCAAGCTTATACTCTATACTATATTAAATTTAGCCAGGAACAACCTACCATCGTGCTTGCTTTGAGGAGAGTTTCTCTTAAGTTTAGAAGTAACTTAATGCGATATTGTCTATCTTTAGCACAAATCACTTTTCAAGAAGGTAGTATTGCTATACTCATAAATAGTGGACCACCGTTGTCATTTGCTTCTCGTGCATTGGATATTGTTGCTCATTCTCATTGAGATTATGACTCTCGTGTGCCACCGAATGACCCTCCTACATAGATACTCCTCCAATAATATAGTTTGAAGCATTAGTATAGACTTTAAAAGACTTTCTATACTCTAACAATTTGAGTATTGATTCTTCCAACATAGTAGTCTTTAGGTCTTAGAATATCACTTTATATTTATCTAATCATTACTAAGGTTGTTTTTTATTTAACAACTTCATTAGTGGAGTTGCATGCTTTTAGTACCCAACTATAAAGCGCCAATAATAATTAACGAAACCAAGGAAGGATCTTAGCTCTAACACCTTCTTTGGTGTTTGTCACTTTATCACAATCTGTACTTTCGATTTGTCCATTTGAATGGAACCTTCACCGATTCAATATCCTAAGAATAAGATCTCCATCTGAGCAAAGTAGCACTTCTCTCTTTTTACAAACAAAGTATTTCCCTTAAGAATCTTGAAAATTGTTCGAAGGTGCTTGACATGCTCCTCGAGTGTTTGACTATAAATAAGAATATCATCCAAGTAGACGATCACAAACTTGTCTAGATACTCCTTGAATAATTGGTTTCTAAGAGTGCAAAATGTAGTTAGAGCATAGGTTAAACCAAAAGTTATCACCAATAACTCAAACACTTCATACCTGATCACATAGAGAGTTTTCACTTTGTCACCTTTAGCTATGCATACCTGCTAGTAACCCAATCAAAGGTTGAGTTTGGAGAAATACTTTGTCATGCCCAGTTGGTCAAACAAGTTAATAATGAGTAGGATGGAATACTTATTTTATATTATCACCTTATTTAGGGTCTGATAGTCGATGCATAATTGGAGGCTCCCATCTTATTTCTTCTAGAAGAGAACTAGAGCTTAAGATGGTACCTTAGAACTATGGATGAGATCACCATTTAGCGATTCTTATAATTACTTTTTAAGCTCTACAACTTTGGAGGGGTTATGTGATATTGTGGTATCGTTGGAGGATTCACTCCTAACTCTAACTTACATAGTAATTCATGTTTCGGTGTGGTGGTAGAGTTTTTGGTAGCTTAGTTGGCATAATAATAGTAAACTCCTGTAAAACATCTGTTAGGATCAAGAGCACAGAGAGAGGGGGGGGGGGTGAATTAGTGCAGCGGAAAAACCTTCTGTGATTAAAATCGAAAACTGCTTTCGTTCGATAGAAATGATTTTGGTAAGAAAGCCGATTCGTAAATCACTTCAACTTTTGACTATGAGAAATGCAGCAAAGATATGAACGCAGTTTACAGTTATGATGGAAATCAGAATATAAGCGCAAACTGAAATACGACGTTCGTACGATAAAAGCAATTTCGGTATAAAAGCTGATTCGTAAACCACTTTAACTTGAGATAAGGTGAGATGCAGTTAAAGCAAAGATATAAAGGTAGTTTGCAGTTATAATGGAAATCAGAACGTAAGCGCAAACTGAAATACGACGTTCGTATGATAAAACTGATTTGCGTTTTTAAATCCCGATTCGGAAAGCACTGAACTTTGAAACACATTCGTAAAAACACAGAAGGCAGTAAGCTATTGAGGAGGTTTGCAGTAAAGATAAGATGCTTAAAGTAAATGCAAACCGAGATTTAGAGTGGTTCGGTCAATCTTGACCTACTCCACTTTTGGCTTCCTCCACCGACGAGGTCACCGACGTCAACTAGAGGCCTTCCTTCAATAGGCGAAGGCCAACCATCCTTTTACAGTTTCACTCCTTTTGACGGGCTTAGGAGACAACCCTTACAGAATTTTCTCTCCTCTCTTTACAACTCATAACTTGGAAGAACAGAGGGAGAAGAACTTTTGGCCTTTACAACAATTTTGAGCTCTAAGAATCACAGAAAAGGATCAAGATTTCGGTGTAAGTTTATACCCTTTCAGTGCTGAATGGGTGGGGTATTTATAAGCCCCAACCCAGTTCAAATTTAGAGCTCAAAACTGTCAATTCCCGGAATTCCGGGATCAGGCGGTTGCACCTCCTGACTGGAGCGGTTGCACCGCCTGGCAGAGCTCGAAGATTGAGCCTCTGGGCGGTGCTACCTCTTGTCAGGGGCGGTTGCACCTCCTGACAGAGCTTGAAGACCGAGCTCAGGCGGTTGCACCTCCTGACTGAGGCGGTTGCACCACCTAGCAGAGCTCGAAGACTGAGCTCAGGCGGTGCCACCTCCTGTCAGGGGAGGTTGCACCGCCCAGTCTCGCTTGGAGACTGAGCCTCAGGCGGTGCCACCACTTGGCTGGAGCGGTTGCACCTCCCAGTCTCGCTCGGAGACTGAGCCCAAGCGGTGCAACCTCCTGCCTTGGGTGGTTCAACCGCCTGGCAGAAATCAGGGTCCGAATGGGTTGATCCATTCGACCCAATTTGGGTTTTTCAAGGGCCCAATTGTCCCAAGATTAAGTTAATGGGATCACCTCCCATTTTCATCTTAATCAATGTGCTAACTATGATTTTTCCTAAGATATTTACTGCAACTTGCTCCGGTGCGTCAATCACTTCTTCCGGTGAGCTTCCGGCGAACTTTCGTCGATCATCCGATGAACCCTCGGTGATGCTCCTGCGGACTTCCGGCAAACTCCTGGACTTGCGACAATCCACTTGGCGAGTTCCGACGAGCTTCTTTACCAAGCTTATGGACTTCTCAGATTTGTTCCCGCAGAACCTCCGACGACTGTCCGAACTTCCGTCGAACTCTCGAACTCCCAACGTGATCATTGTCTTGACTCCGGCGCAACTCCTATTGCATGTCTTTCTTCCATCGTAGTTAATCCTGCACACTTAAAACAAAACTTCGATCGAGATAATTAATCCTAAGCAATTAACCAAGTTGTCCGACATGTCATTGGTCCCTCGACGCTTCGTCCGATTCTTCGGCGCATCGTCCTCTCCTGCAGCCTATTGCCCAATCGGCCAGTTGACTCCGCAACTCCGATATCCTTGGCACAATACCCGCTCTTTTTGGCCTGATGCCCAAGTCCACGGCCCGAAGCCTTCTGTCGATACGTCGACCGATCCACCGGCCCGGCATCCAATCTTCTGACATGTTCCTTTGGCACAACATGATTTTCCTGCTTTAATTGTCTCATCCTGATCGAAGCATCCTGCGTTACTCAAAACGCAGATTAAATCATAAACATATATCAAGTAGTTTCATCATCAAAATACGAGATTCAACAATCTCCCCCTTTTTTATGATGACAACCACTTGATGACGGAGTTAAACTTAACTCCCGGAGTTTAAACAAACTCCCCCTATCAATGTGCCATATTGATAGAACCTTGAATTCAAACTGAATTCAAGTCATTGCAATATTCATCATGAATACTTGCAACACGTCATCATGAACTTATGCATAACATGTCATGTCATCAACATACTTCTCCCCCTTTGTCATCAACGAAAAGGAGAAGTACCACAATCAAGTGTTTGTGATATTGGTTCAACTCATTGCATGAAAATCATAATATCAAGTTTTATTATCATGCAAGTTTGCTATTATCAAATATCAACATGTAAAATTGCGATGTAAGCTTTTGATATCATAACACAAACATTTCAAGTGTTTATGAATTTTAGCATTTCATCACATGGTAAGATATCAATGCGTAAAATTACGATACAAGTTCTTGATATCTTAACGCATGATGCAAACATGGCATAATGCAAGTTTGGAAATCATAGCATCAATTCATATATCTCTTGATGATGCAAGCATTGCAAATATGGCAATCATATCAATTCATATATCTCTTGATGATGCAAGCATAACATCAGTGTTCATAGCATCAATTCATATATTTCTCCCCTTTTGTCATCAACAAAACGGAGAACGATATAAGCAAATTACAAGCATAAGTGCTTGTAATTATTCATGTCATAACTAGGTTCATGTCATTTTCCAACAGTGAGTGATAGGATATCAATTATACAAACATCTCAAGGAAAACATGACATGGAGATAGCTTTGAAAACTTCTTCCTTTTTTATCTGTTATTATCTTTTTGCATGAAGGAGGAAGACTATTTGTGATACATGCTATTTGTGAGTTTACTTCGAGTGAAGTTAGAATCGATAAGAGATTAAATCATGCTTCATTTTTACAAGGATCAAGATATGTATGTGAAACAAATCCTTGCAAGTAAAAACACTTTCATCCATATTCATCAAATCCATTTCTCAAAAAAAAATATTTTTCACATGATATGTGTATGAGAGATGTATTTGCTAGTTGATTACATATGTCAAAAATCAATGATATGAACTAAACTTGATATGACATATGCTTGTTAAGTTCGGAAGAGAGTAAACTTGATATGTTAGGATCAAGAGAATCCGAAAATGAAATTTGACTCTTTCTTACATTCGGACAAGGTTTTGCTATAGATATTCAATTACAATCATGAAGGTAAAGCATGCTTGTTATCATGGAAGTTTTGTATTCAAGCACATAATTTCCAACATGTAATTGTGTAAAATCATTATGCCAATCAAGTGATTTGATCATTCAATCAAGAAGGTTCAAAAAATAATTTTAACACGTTCAATCATTAGGACGTATTTTTGCCATAGTTTTTCAAATACAATTATGAAGATAAGGCATGCTCATCATTATGGTAGTATGATGGCAAGTTTACAATTTTGAGACACGCAAGCTAGTAATTTTGAGATGTTCAAGAAAGCAACTCTTGCTTCTTGAAATATAAGTTTTGCTACATGTGCAAGTTAACTTTTTGCTTCTGCAAGATATCATTCCTTGGTGATGTTCAATATAGCAAGTTCTACATCATGCAAGCTAGTGAATCTTATAACATTTTAGAACATGCATAATCACCAAAGCATCATAAATTTTAATGATGTGCAAAATTACAAATTTTGCATGTTTGTATTTGTGCATCTTGAGATTTGTAAGATAGCACTTCTTGGTGATGTTCAAGATAGCAATTCCTTTTCTTTTGAGAAGTGTAATTATTTTCTTTCTCCTTTTTTTTTTTGAATTATATGAGCTAGCAAATTAGCTTTCAAGCATGTTTTGCTCCCCCTTTGTCATTGTCAAAAAGAAGGGAAGACCCTTTACGTTAATTTCTAGATTATGACAAAGGTAAATAGCATTGATGAAAATTCAAGTCTTGAATGTCAAAACAATTATTTTATCATGAATATTTCATCATTGCATGCATCATTATCATCATATATATTTTTAAAACATATAAACTCATTATTATATGATTCCAAATCGTCATTCCTATTATATCAATCATTGTTTCAATCATCTTTATAGCTTATCATGCACAATATGTTAAACCATCTAACATGATACAAACATTTATTTTCAAAGTATTTATCACTATTTTCATGTATGATAATAAAGTGTTCATGATACCGAACATTAAATCAATATTTTTTAAGTATTTATCACTTCATTTTAGCAACAACTCATAGCATTTTAAATCATGATTCACATCATATACAATACATCACATCATAATTAAAAAGCTCAAGTATTGCGTGCATCATTGCAAATCATAAATGTTTCATATCATTATGGTTTCAATTTTGTTAAATTATATCCTACCATGCATGATCATAACTTTTCATTTGTATACATCAAAATAAATTAATGAATATTTCATGTATTCATATCATCACATAAGGAATATCAAGAAGAAAATAATTGGGTGATGAGATAAACCTTTCATGAATACAAAGAATTGCATAAAAATCATATCATGAATACAAAGAATATAGGTCACAATCATTCAAGAGAAAAATCATCATTCATTTTCAATTCATTCAATTTGACAAATCATGATCATGATTTTGATAAAACTCATTTCAAATTTAAATCATCAAAATCAATTTTATGGCTTACAAAATTTATAACATAAATAGATTCATGATTTCATTGATAATATATTTTTCCCCCTTTTTTAAGTGTTTCATCTTAAGTGATCGATTTCATGTTAGCATGCCTTTTCATTTATGTCAAATGAAAACATGCATTAATTTTTAAAGCCACTGTTATTATCATGAAAATCGATAATCCATAATTATCAAGAATCATCATACATAATTTCAAAAATATATACTCATTAATCATAACTTCAAATTAAACATGATTTGATATACTCAAAATCGAAAAATAACAATGGACATCACCATGATACACATTATTACTTGTTAACAATGATTTCATATTTTCAATCAAAATCATTTTGTTTGTCTATCATAAAATATGCAATATTATCATTTTCGAAATTACTAGCATGATCATAATATTTTTTTTAAAACATTAATTCTAAACTAAAAAGAAAATACATCATGAGAGCATCAAGTAATTTCAAAATAATTCAAGAGAGTTGAGTTACTTACCTTGTAGTCGAAGCCCGTCGAAGCCCAATTTGCCGTTTCACCTTTGGAAGTTCTTGATTCATCCTTGGTTGCCTTCCTCTTCTTTGACCTCTTCCTTCGTTCAAGTTCATTGTCTATTTTAGATTTTTGTTTAATAAACTTGTTAAAATTTAGTGTTCGAAGTTCAAGTTCATCATTATCCTCATCACTTGAGTCATTGCTCAAGTGGTATTCATTTGTCCGGAGTTCCAAATCCTTCCTGTTCTTTGGAAGGTGACTTTGTTCATCATGTTCATCATGTGCATTGTGCACAATTTCATATGTCATCAACGAACCAATTAGTTCTTCAAGTGGTAAGTTGTTTAGGTTTGTAGCTTCTTGTATTGCAGTTACTTTTGAATCCCACTTCTTAGAAAGAGAATGCAAAATCTTGTTTATGAGTTCAAAATCCGAAAAACATTTTCCAAGAGCTCTTAAACTATTGACAACATCCGTGAAACGGGTGTACATGTCGCCTATAGTCTCGCTTGGTTGCATTCGAAAAAGCTCAAAATCATGCAATAAAATATTAACTTTCGAGTCTTTGACTCTACTAGTTCCCTCGTGTGTGATTTCAAGTGTTCGCCAAATATCAAAAGCTGTTTCGCATGTAGAAATCCGATTAAACTCATTTTTGTCCAAAGCGTAAAATAAGGCATTCATAGCCTTTGTGTTTAAAGAAAAATACTTCTTCTCCAAATCCGACCATTCGTTCATCGGTTTAGAGGGAAGTTGAAAATTATTTTCAATGATATTCCATAAATCCAAATTCATAGAAATTAAGAAAACTATCATTCGAGTTTTCCAATAAGTGTAGTCCAATCCGTTAAACAACGGTGGACGAAAAACCGATAAGCCCTCTTGAAAGCCATGAAGAGCTATTTCTCTCGGGTGTAAATCCGAAATGAGAAATACCGGGCTCTGATACCAATTGTTAGGATCAAGAGCACTAAGAGGGGGGGGTGAATTAGTGCAGCGGAAAAACCTTCTACGATTAAAATCGAAAACTACTTTCGTTCGACAGAAGTGATTTTGGTAAGAAAGCCGATTCGTAAATCACTTCAACTTTTGACTAGGAGAAATGCAGCAAAGATATGAACGCAGTTTGCAGTTATGATGGAAATCAGAATATAAGCGCAAACTGAAATACGACGTTCGTACGATAAAAGCGATTTCCATATAAAAGCTGGTTTGTAAACCACTTTAACTTGAGATAAGGAGAGATGCAGTTAAAGCAAAGATATAAAGGTAGTTTGCAGTTATAATGTAAATCAGAACGTAAGCGTAAACTGAAATACGACGTTCGTACGATAAAACTGATTTGCGTTTTTAAATCCCGATTCGGAAAGCATTGAACTTTGAAACACGTTCGTAAAAACACAGAAGGTAGTAAACTATTGAGGAGGTTTGCAGTAAAGATAAGATGCTCAAAGTAAATGCAAACCGAGATTTAGAGTGGTTCGGTTAATCTTGACCTACTCCACTTTAGGCTTCCTCCACCGACGAGGTCACCGACGTTAACTAGAGGCCTTCCTTCAATAGGCGAAGGCCAACCACCCTTTTACAGTTTCACTCCTTTTGACGGGCTTAGGAGACAACCCTTACAGAAGTTTCTCTCCTCTCTTTACAACTCAGAACTTGGAATAACAGAGGGAGAAGAACTTTTGGCCTTTACAATAATTTTGAGCTATAAGAATCACAGAAAAGGATCAAGATTTCGGTGTAAGTTTATACCCTTTCAGTGCTGAATCGGTGGGATATTTATAGGCCCCAACCCAGTTCAAATTTGGAGCTCAAAACTGTCAATTCCCGGAATTTCGGGATCAGGCGGTTGCACCTCCTGACTGGAGCGGTTGCACCGCCTGGCAGAGCTCGAAGACTGAGCCTCTGGGCGGTGCTACCTCCTGTCAGGGGCGGTTGCACCTCCTGACAGAGCTTGAAGACCGAGCTCAGGCGGTTGCACCGCTTGGCAGAGCTCGAAGATTGAGCTCAGGCGGTGCCACCTCCTGTCAGGGGAGGTTGCACCGCCCAGTCTCGCTCGGAGACTGAGCCCCAAGCGATGCCACCGCCTGGCTAGAGTGGTTGCACCTCCCAGTCTCGCTCGGAGACTGAGGCCAGGCGGTGCAACCTCCTGCCTTGGGCGGTTCAACCGCCTGGCAGAAATCAGGGTCCGAATGGGTTGATCCATTCGGCCCAATTTGGGTTTTTCAGGGGCCCAATTGCCCCAAGATTAAGTTAATGGGATCAACTCCCATTTCCAACTTAATCAATGTGCTAACTATGATTTTTCCTAAGATATTTACTGCAACTTGCTCCGGTGCGTCAATCGCTTCTTCCGGCGAACTTCCGTCGATCATCCGATGAACCCTCGGTGATGCTCCTGCGGACTTCCGGCAAACTCCTGGACTTGCGACAATCCACTTGGCGAGTTCCGACGAGCTTCTTTGGCAAGCTTATGGACTTCTCGGATTTGTTCCCGCAGAACCTCCGACGACTGTCCGAACTTCCGTCGAACTCTCGAACTCCCAACGTGATCATTGTCTTGACTCCGACGCAACTCCTATTGCATGTCTTTCTTCCATCGTAGTTAATCCTGCACACTTAAAACAAAACTTCGATCGAGACAATTAATCCTAAGCAATTAACCAAGTTTTCCGGCATGTCATTGGTCCCTCGACGCTTCGTCCGATTCTTCGGCGCATCGTCCTCTCCTGCAGCCTATTGCCCAATCGGCAAGTTGACTCCGCAACTCTGATATCCTTGGCATAATACCCGCTCTTTTTGGCCCGATGCTCAAGTCCACGGCCCGAAGCCTTCTATCGATACGTCGACCGATCCACCGGCCCGACGTCCAATCTTCTGACATGTTCCTTCGGCACAACATGATTTTCCTGTTTTAGTTGTCTCATCCTGATCGAAGCATCCTGCGTTACTCAAAACGCAGATTAAATCATAAACATATATCAAGTAGTTTCATCATCAAAATACGAGATTCAACAACATCCACTACCACAACAAGTTCATAGTGGGCTTTATATTAAGTGGTTGTAGTTTTACTACGACCATGAAAGTTAATTCTTCGGTTGTAAAGTAAATATTTGTTATGGGTCCTTGGTTCCTCCTCGAGAAACTAGAACCATGTAGGGGTCATCACCTCTCATCAAACATAGGGATTTTAGGAATGACATTGGCATCAACTTCGTTATGTACATGGACTCCATTTCGAGGATCACTTAGAAGTTATCCATCAGCGCCACCATCATGTTTATGCTTCTACTCCACATCTTGATCTTGATGGGGACCTCCTTTGCCAGTTTGGAGATATGCTTAGCTTCCGAGTTCACTACTTTTATCTGACTTGGGCTCTTCTCTAAGTTCAACCTAAGTCTCTTTGCTTCTAAGTTGGCAAAGAAATTATGGGTAGAACCCATATCTACCACTGCTTTCATTCGATCATTTAGCTCGATATCCACGTATATCAGCTTGCTACTCTATGCTTTTTATTGCTTTGTCTTCATGTTCTCCCCAATATGATCTCGTAATATATTCAATAAACGTATTACTCTCATCTAGGGTCCTTGTGAATCCTCATCATCGTTGCTAGATTTCAGATAGATTGATGTTGTCAATACATTTAGTGCATGCATTTGTGGGTACTCCCTCCACTATGTATGGTCCTTCGTACAAGAAGCATTTGCCAGATTTTGGGGTCTTGTCTTTTGAACTTGCCCCTTTGTGAGAACTTTTTTTTTTTGGTTTACTTGTGGACTTCTTCTCTTGGGTATACTTAGATGAGTGATTTTTCAAAGATTGTTCATCCAAGTCATTTAAGGAAATAGAGTCAGTGAGCCTTTCCATAACTGCTATTGCCCTGATCATATCGGTAATATTTCTTTGATGTAGTTCATACTGTTCCCATGACTTTAGACCATCAAGAAAACTGAATAGCTAGTCATTCTCGGACATGTCTTGTATATCTAGTATTAGTGATGAAAACTACTTTATATAATATTGAATAGAAGTACTTTGGCAAAGTTATTCCAACTTCCTTTTTATAACAAACTCCATGTTCTCAAGTAGGAACTGTATTTTCAACTCTTACTTTATGTCCTCCTATGTGTTCACTTGATATTGACCTTATTTGATCTCTTCCTAATATGTTTGCCACTAAAATTTTATATCCTCATGCTGGTATATAGATACTATCGAAACTTTAATTTCTTTAGAATCAGGCCTCATAGCTTAGAAGTACTATTCCATGTCGAACAAAAAATTATCAAAATCCTTCGCATCCCTGGCACCCCTATAGTAGTGTGACTCAAGTACCCTTAAGTTTTGTGATGGAGCAACATGGGTGTTGCTCCCTCTCACATTAAGAGCTCTTGTGAGTAACATAACCCTAACTAAGTTTCACCTCAACTTCATGTTGGTATTGCATGGAGTCATTAGTGTCTTCCATCAATTGATATACTCAAAACTCAACTTTGTCGATCTAATATTCCACCTCCTCTTGCCAGTTTTCTACCTCAAGAAGCTTTTATTAGCCCTAGTAAAGTTCCTCTAAACTTGTTTTAAGAATGTTAAGGTAGACTTCCGTAAGTATAAGCCTCTCCTTATGGCTTCTTTCATTGCTTGGCACTCCAGATTATGTTTTCATTTACTCGTAGAGAATAACCAACTTCTCATTCATCATTTTCATTGTCATGCCCCTCTTAAGTGAGTTTACACTTGTAGCCCATTTGCAATTGATTAAGGGAATAGTTTGGCTTGTCTCGTCTTGTTCTATTCATCACGGTGCTTCACCATGGCGAAATTATGAACTTTGTTGTTTACTCAAACTGTTTGTCCACTCTGATATCATAATATCATGGATCTAGCTAGAATTTCCTAGGTCATGTGGCATGCTCATGTTATCTATCCACAAATGGTCAACCTAGTTGTAACCTCACTCAGATTCTAAAGGACCTATAAAAGAGAAAATTGATTAACTAAAAAATGAGCGATGAACAAGTCTCGACATATCATGAAGAGGACAACTTTACAAGTAATTTAGTAGACACTTAGTATGTAAGAATGAAAAGAGAGAAAATAGAATATAAGCATTTTATATAGCAAATAAATAGTCGTAAGTTTGCAAATGACTGCTCACCAAGTGTTGGGCACATTAGTAAGTCCCCATAGGCTTAATGTGTGAACTTGTGAATTCAATCAATGCTTAATACTACTCCAAACCCCTATCCAACCTTATGTCACTCGGGAGGTTATAGGGTGTTGAGATGGGTAACATTTTACTTCGCATAATAACTTGTAGAAAACAAACCATGACATGTGAAAATTGGGTCATCCTAGGGTAGTTTGAACCATTTGGGTGAGTGATCACTTTAGCAAACTATTCTTACTCATAGTTTTTAAGTAAAAATATATAAAAATAAGATAAAACACATTGCTAGGCATATGTATAAACAAACAAAAATGACAAACAATCTATTGACGAAGGTATTGCAAGTGTATAATGACCGTTTGTAACACTACGGATTGACCCATACAGTGTATTAATCTAAGTGAATAGAAAAACATCGTTCATACATAGAAAATACTAGAAAGTGAATAAAAAATAACGCACGAAGATCAACTACCCTTATAACTCTTTTTCCTTTTCACATGCTCAAGAGAGAACTTTTACACCCCTCTTTTATAAGTGTTCCTTCTTACACCTCCCTTAAGACTATCATTAAGCTCCGAGAGGAGGGACTCTACACTTTAAGCGATTACAACCTCGGAATTATAGAGTTTTTATTCTATTTTTATGTGTGTTCCAAGCAAGAACTTATGAGATATTTATAAACCCTAAATGACTTCAAAAATTGGTGCTAAAATTTAAATCCTCGGGTTTTTGGGGTACTGGAGATACCATCACATGTTAGTCTGACACTGGGTAGTACCACCACCCAATCTAGTGGTGCCACCGCCTGACCCTTAATTGGTGACCAAATGAGTCTTCCACTTGGTCTAAAACAACCCAACTCAGGCCCAATTGGCCCCTAATTGAGTTGGTATGGTTATACTTCAAAACCAACTCAATTAGACATAAACTAACTTGATCTAGACACATTGATTACAAGCATAAATTCCATATTATCGAACATGCCATTAGTTCATCCGGTGCTTCGTTCGATCGTTCGGCGCATCGTCCTCTCCTTCGGCGTATTGCCTAATCGGCATGTTGACTCCCGTAACTTCTGATCTCAATGGCGCAATGTTTGATCCTTCAACCCGATGCCCGAACTCATGGCACAAAGTTTTTCTATTAGTACATCGACCGATCCTCCAGCTCGACGTTCAATCTTCTAACATATTTCACTCCGGCCCAACGTTTGATTCCTCCCGCTTTAATTGATTTACTTTTTGTAATCAAAGTTAATCTTACATCACTCAAAACACAAATTATATCATAAACTCATCAATTGATTTCATCATCAAAATCTAAGATTCAATAATCTCCCCCTTTTTTATGATGACAACCAATTGATGACGAAGTTTAAACTAAACTCCCCCTATCAACATGTCATAATTTCAATCATGAATTATATGCAATACATCATATCAATACTTATATCATAAGTTATTGCATCCAAACCATTATGCATAATAAAATTTCATTATACCATACATGATTATCATCATACCTTCTCCCCTTTTATCATCAACAAACAAGAGAAATGCAACTAGCAAGTTTTTGAGAGATGGGTAATATAACACTTTTGAGAATGTGAAATTAAGCAAAATTTTTGCTTCTCTTGAGATAACAACTTTTTTTTTTTTTCTTTATAATGTGCAAGTTAGCAACTTTTCTTCCCCTTTGTCATTATAAAAAAGAAAGGGATAATATAATATTATAATTTTTTCCCTTTATATCAATATTCAAACTATTATATGAAAGATATTAAGAAAGATTAATTTATGATGAGGAATATATACTTCATGAATACAAGCGAGTACTAAAACAACTTTCAAGTTATGAATTAAATATCAAAAAATCAAAAGAAAAATTATGATTCATTTGGATAAATCAAATAGTGAAAAGAAGAATCATAATAAATGATCTTAATTCATAAAAATCTCAAGTTATAATTATCGAGGAATCAAGATCATGATTTTGGATAAAAATTTATTCAAATTCAAATAATTAAAATCATTTTCATAGTTCAAGATATTCATAAAAAATAACATAAATCAATTCAGTAATCTCTTTTTGAAAAATTGATAAGATAAAGAAATTTTAAAAAAAATGTATTCCCTTTTTATTTCATACAAGCATGCCTCTGTTTTTTATACCAAATAAAAACATGCATCATCGTTTAAAATCAAAAAAGTAAATTTCATCAAAAAAATCATCAAGATCAATAAACAATAAATCATAAAAATCATCATTACTTCAAATCATCATATATAAGTAAATCATTAAATCATCAAACATGATTTCATTAAACAGAAAATATTTTCAATAATTATTTTGTTTTGGCTAGTGAGCTTTGTAAAGTCTATTGGATCTCCGGTCATAAGTCTTGAGTATCCGCTATCAAAATTTTATTTTTGCTTCTAGCTTTTGATTGTGGATATTCCTACAAAAAAAGGTGGGTTTATTCTAGATACCAATTTAGCTTTGGGTCCCTCATGATTAGATTTATCCATCTTGATTTTTGGCATAAGGTCATTTATGGTTCATTTAAGAACCCAAACCAATTTATGCAAGTCATATCTTTTAAATGAACATTTATATGCAAAATGACCATCTCTACCATAAAAATTATATTTATTTTAAAGAAAAACATGTAATGTGGGTCCTATAACAAAAGTGGTTGGCTTTTGTTAAGCGTTACTCATAAAGTCGATTTCTTCTTTTCTACGAATATGACTCTTATTGGTAAGAATCATGTTTAAAGATTTGCTTCTAATTTTAAATTTATCTAATATTTGTTGTAATAACAAAATTTTCTTTTTAAGTAAGTCTAACTCTTTACACTTAGTGCAAGGAGTTAACATGCAATTATCATGATCATTTTTAATTTTTTAAATTCATTAGCAAGATAAGTATGATCCTTTTTTAACAACTTATAATTTTTACTAACTAGTTTACATTTATCAAATAAATCATGAAAAGCATCGAGCAATTCATTGTAAGATAAATGAGATTTGATTAAGTCATTTACCTCATCGTCAAAAGCCATTAAGGCGTAGTTCGCCACCTCATCTTTGTTGGTTTACTCCTTATCTTTGGATGTACTTAATTCGTTCCATGTCGTATTAAATGTTTTGTTCTTCTTTGGTAGCTTCTTCGATTTATAGCAAGTTGTTGTGTCATTTTTAAGTTCAATTTTATTTTTTGATTCTTGTTTTATGAGCTTTTTTAATTTTATTACGAGGAGTTCAAGGTCATCATCACTTGGGCTTTCGCTTGAGTGGTCTTCTGTTATTCGAAGTATCAAATCCTTCATATTCTTTGGAAGGTAGTTTTCATGTTTATCATGTTCAATTAAAACCCGATAAATTCTTCAAGTGAAAACTTGTTTAAGTCCTTTGCCTCTTGTATTGTAGTTACTTTCGAATCCTAATTTTTAGAAAGAGATTGTAAAACTTTATTAACAAGCTCAAGATTCATTTGTCAAGAGCTTTTAAACTATTAATGATATCCGTAAAACAAGTGTACATATCAACAATAGTTTCGCTTGGCTTCATTTAAAACAATTTAAAATCATACATCAAAATATTTATTTTAGACTCTTTAACTCTATTTGTGCTTTCATGAGTTACTTCTAGTGTGTACTAAATTTCATGTGTAGTTTTGTATAAAAAAATATGATTAAACTCATTTTTGTTCAAAGAACAAATTGAGTGTTTATAGCTTTAGCATTGAAAGAAAAAGTCTTCTCCAAATCATTTCATTAATTCATTGGTTTGGAAGATATTTGAAAATTACTTTCAACAATATTTCATAAATTGAAATATATAGAAAGTAAGAAAACTCTCATTCGAGTTATCCAATATGTGTAGTCCATCCCATAAAACATAGGAGGATGAATAACAGAAATACCCTCTTGAATGCTAGTAAAAGTCATTTCTCTTGGGTGTTAAAACAAATGAGAAAAATCTTGACTCTGATACCAACTATTAAGACCAAAATCGGTACCGAGGGGTGAATTAGTGCTTTCATAAGAAACATTAGTTCGAAAATTCTTGTTCGATGAAAACTGATATTGAAAATGAGTTTGACTTCGAGTGCACATTCATAAACGTAGTAAGAGTAGTAAGCAAGTAAACCAGTTTATAATATGAGAATAAAAAGCAGAACAAAAATGCAAACCAGATTTTATAGTGGTTCGATTATCCCGACCTATGTCCACTCTCGATTTCTCTTCACTCGAGGCCATCGACTTTCACTACTAATCTTCTTTTAATGAGCGAAGATCAACTACTATTACAACTCTTTCTTCTTTTTGCAAGCTCAGGAGAGAACTTTTACACCCCTCTTTTATAAGTGTTATTTCACACACCTCCCTTAGGACTATCACTAAGCTCTAGGAGGAGAGACTCTACACTTTAAGAGATTACAACATTAAAATCACAAAGCTTTTGTTCTACTTTCATATGTGTTCCAAGTAAAAATTTATGAGATATTTATAGACCCCAAATGGCTTCAAAAATTAGAGCCAAAATTTAAATCCCCAGGGTTTTGGGATACTGGCGATACCACCACCTGCCAGCCTGATATTTGGCGGTAACACTCCCTATCAGTCTCACACTAGGCAATACTACCACTTAACATAGTATAGAAGATTATGTCTGGGTGGTACCACTACCCAGGTTGGTGGTACTATCGCTTGACACAGTTTGGGAGACTGTGTCTAGGCGGTACCACTGCCCAGTTTGGCGGTCCCACCGCCTGGCCCTTAATGGATGATCGAACGAGTATTCCACTTAGCATAAAACAACCCCAACTCAGGCCCAATTAGCCTTAATTGAGTTGGTATAGTTGTACCATAAAACTGACTCAATTAGATCTAAACTAACTCAATCTAGACACACGATTACAAGCATGAATCCTATATTGTACTATATGTCATCAGTTTACCCGATGTTTCGTCCGATCCTTCGACGTATCGTCTTCTCCTTTGACGTATTGCCCAATTGGCATGTTAACTCCCACAACTTTTGATCTCATTGGCACAATGTATGATCCTTCAACTCGATGCCCGAACTCATGGCACGAAGTTTTTCTATCGGTACGTCGATCGATCCTTGAGCTCGATGTCTAATCTCCTAATATATTTCACTCTGACCCAACATACGATTCCTCATGCTTTAATTGATTTACCTTTTCTAATCGAGTTAGTCCTGTATCACTTAGAACATAGATTAGATAGTAAACTCATCAATTGATTTTATCATCAAAATATAAAATTCATGAATCATTGTAAAGTGAACAAATAAAATTACTATAGATGAGTTATTTTTAAAATGTTTGTCATTCATTTCACTTCATATCACATCAATAAGACATAATTTACTCCAATATATTCCATACAAGTTATAAAAAAATATTTATGGTATTTTGAAACATCATTATAGTACTTTTGTTTATATATTAAAAAATAATAAAATAAATATAAAAATATTATAAATGGGTTATTTTCTATATTCTTGTTGTTTATTACACTTTATATCATGTAAACAAATACAATATGACATAATTTACACTAATGTATTTTTAAAAAATCATTTATATTATTTTAGAACATCATTAGTGTTTTATTTCCTATACAGAAAACACTGTAATGTGAATATAAAAATACTCTAAAAGGGTTATTTATTAAATTATTTTCATTCATTTAATTTTACATCATACCAATAAATAAATTAGGACATAATTTATATTAATTTAATTTAGAAATGGAGCGGAATGAATGACATGATATGGAGTGCAAATTTGAAGTGGGTCATTTCGCATTATGTCCTATTGCATATGATGTTTGAAGTAGGATGTATGACAAAAACTTTTATTGAATGACCCATTTATAATATTTTTTATTCACTTTATAACGTTTTATGTATATTAATGAAAACACAATAATGACATTTCGAAATACCTTAAATAAATTTATATTACATGTATTAAATACAGATGTAGGTGATCACTCTAAATCTCGGTTTGTATTTACATTCTACTTTCTATCTTAATTGTAAATTGTCTCCGTTACTTTTCTTCAATTGTATTTCGTTTAATCTTAAGTTTTTCGCTGCACTAATTCACTTTTCCTATTAGGGCTTTTGATCCTAACATTAAATATATGAGTGTAAATTATATCATATTGTATCCGTTGACATACATAATATAGAGTGGAATGAATGACAAGAATTTGGAAAATGATCCATTTATAATATTTTTCTATTCATACTATAATATTTTCTGTATATTGACGAAAATAATATGACGATGTTTCAAGACACTATAAATAAATTTTTATGACTTTATGAAATATATCAGTGCAAATTATGTCATATTACATTTATTGCCATGATTTGAGGTGGAATAAATGACAAGAATGTGAAAACTGTTTCATTTATAATGTTTTTAGTTCATTTTTATAGCATTTTATGTATATGAATGATTCATTTATAATGTTTTTCTGTCCACTTGGACCAGTTCAATATGGGTGTTATCTGAATTAGGCGATACTATTTGGAAAAAAATTAAAATGAAGACGACTTTTGAAAAAAAATTGAAAAAGAAACAGTTTTAGAAAAATCATCCAATTAAAAAAGAAATTTGTGTCAATAAAATTGGGTCAGATTTTAATTATGTCCCGAAACTGATGATTGACTCAATTTTAGTTAATATTTCAATCAAATTTATAGGTCGGTTGTTTTTATTCATATATTTTACTAAAAGCCAACAAGAAAAATCAATGTAATCCATATATTTTAAAGGACCAATACTTATATTGGTCACTTCCAACAATATATTGCGAATATAAATGTCAAGTGTTTACTAATTATGGATCCGCTAATGGCGTCAAAAAATAGTAATCTCGCTAGCCATAGATCCGCAACTTATCGGATTTGAATTCTATTGGATTCGACCAGAATTGGATCCAATATCATTCATATTTGAACAGGAAAAACTTTGGATTCTTTGACAATCTATTTGAAAATCCTAAATTGAATCCGCTCCCACCACCTCTATTATTTATTTTTGGACCATTTTTATATACTCTCTTGTAAATATTAGGAAATGATATATGTATATATATTTTAAAAAAATGTAAAGATTTTTATATAAAAATGAATATTTTATATTTTTAAATAATTTTTTTCATGATTAGTTGAATTTTTTTTTTCTCTTCTTAACACAACAAGATTCTGAAAATGGACGGATCAATTTTGCATGCTATTGTGACGATCAAAATTGATCATATCAATATAAATTTATCTTTGTGGTATATAAAAGAATAAAAAAAATCATAAAAATATAAAATATAAAAATCCTAATATTTGTAGCATCATAATGAGTTTTAAAGTATATTAATATAAAATAAAGTAATAGCTAGCAATTGATTTATGATAATTATAACTTTAAACTTTGAAGGTGTATATGTACGTAAAATATATATTATATATTTTAAACTTAGCGGAATTAATTGGTTGTTTCGTTCGATCGACGACACATTAAATCCCAAATGAGTTCCCGCGTGCTTCTCACCAATGTACAAAATGGAATGAGAAAGGGGTTTTTCCGTAATAAAAGGCCTCATCAGTTGATGGGCAGAAGAGGAAGCGAGAGGAGGCGGCGGAGATGGCGACGGTATGGAAGGGAATGACGTTCGCCGGCGCGAACGTGTTCCTCTCGCGCAGTCTCGTCCCTCCGGAGGTGTTCGACGCCCTCCACGACGCCCTCAAGCTCAACGGCGCTACCGTCTTCCTCTGCTGCGACCCCTCCTGCTCCGGCCCCAACGACTACCACGTCATCGCCTCCCCTGACCACGTCCGTCTCTTGTCCTCCTCTTTCCAGCCCACCCCTTAAAATTTCTCCTCCCGGTGACCTAATCGGTATGTTCTGATTGGCTTATCTACTCCTTGCAGGAGAAGTTCGCGGACCTCCGCGCCAAGGGTTGCAAACTGCTCGGTGCTTCTCTCCCTCCTTATTTTCTTTCGAAAATATTTTCACTTTCGCACTTATTTCGTGCTTTGGGTGAACTTCTCGGATGTTATCTCCTCCTTTGGTGAATTAATCATGATGGAGTGTTATTCTGTAAGCTCAATGTGTAGATGATAGTTGAATTCTTTCCTAAGCAAGAAAAATAGGGCATTTTGCTTGAAATTCTGGAAACTTTTTTGCATTTAGTTTTCCTTTTTCGTTATTGTCTTACAGAGTCCGGTGATTTTAAGTTGTTGAGAAATTGTTGATTTTTGAAACAAAGACTTTCGAATAAGATCCTGAAATTGGAGGCATGACCAGAAAAACAGGAACTGCTTGCAATATTTTTTTTCTTTAACTTTTTGCGTAGAAGTAATTTATTTGGTGCAGGGCATTCTTGAACCGAGTGCAGAAAGAAGGTTTGGGGAAAATATTATTGTGTTTAGAGCACATTAGGCTTTTAGAGAGGTTTCCACATATGTTGCCCTTTGAAGAATGCTTAAAGCCTCAAGCTAGAGTTAGTGAGAATAATTTTCTAGGTTTGGATGTGTCCTAGTTTCATGAAGCACATAGGTTCAGTTTGTCTTGTTTTGATAACCTTTGTAGTGACTACTGCACCAAACTCTTCAAAGTAATTGTTACTCCATTGTAAAGGTACTAGATGATCTAGATTGATTTTATGAAGAAATGGAGGTTGAAGAGAGTTGGCGCTCCAAATTCAGAGAACCAGTGTCTTCCGTTGCTATTTATGTGGTTGTTGATGTGTTAGCATATTCTGACTACACTATAACTAGATGCTGATGATTAAACATCACATGATATGATCAAGGTTTGATCGTGAATCAATCAATCAGTCAATCTGATAGCATAGTTAGACAGATGGAAGTGCATCTTAGAAAACTTATATTAAGGTTTATTCCCTTCATGTCGATTGCTTTGTGAACCTTGATTTCGTCCTAGAAAATTGAGAGTTGAGACATTTGGATACAGACTCTTAATGTGAACCTTTTGAATTGCCGCCCTATTCTTGGATCAGGCTGCTACTGGCAACCACTCTCTGGATCAGGATATTGTATTACTTTTCCCTGTCAATGTGCAATTGCTCTCGAAGTTCAGGTGTTTCTGCCAAGGATAACGAAAGGTGTTGTCCAAAACCTAACACCTTCTCGGTTACTTAATAGGCCAATGCAACTATCGAAGATACAAGCATCAGTCAAGCATGGTTGCATACCTTGATTGATTCTTAATAAGATGGAAGGCATCAAATTGGACCTAAAGCCGCATAATTGCATTGTTTTATGCAATTCACATTCAGACTAGAAATGCTTATTGCCTATTATTGTTAATTTGCAGATTCAACCTAACTTTTCTTACATTAGAATTTTGACCTTGCTGTTATTTTGATCTACCTGACAGGACCACAATGCATCTTATCCTGTGCCAAAGAACATAGGAGTCTGCCTAAACAAGGTTACACCTGTTGCCTCGCTATGGATGGGGTTAAAGTTCTGGCATCTGGATTCGATAAGGATGAAAAGGTAACATGATCCCTGGAGTACCTCAGCTGCAATGGGTTTCCTTGCAACCATCTCTTTTTAAGATTTCTTTTTAACCAAGTGTGGATAATTAGTGGAATTTCTTTCCTTTGTTTTCTTTGCTTGTTCTCTTTCTTTGTTTGTGTGTGTATGTGCTCTTTATGATTACAATTTTCTTGTGACATGTGTCACTTTAACTTAAAAATTCATCTCCTTTATCACCATCACTTCTTTGAAACAAAATAATGAATCATTCAGTGTTCATTTGCACAGTGAAACTTTATGACATGATTAATGTTGATTGAAAGGATCTACACTTATTATATAGTGTCTTTTCAGAGGACCATGATGGAAACTTTTAAGAAATAGTCAGAAATTCTTTAATCTTATCCTTGCAGTAAACCAATGCATCTATCTGAATGATCCTGCATGTAGCTTTCTGTATAACTGATGTATGGTGGTAAATTTGTAAAAGATCTTGCATGATTTTGTGTACTGGTGATTGCATTGGCAAAGACATAACCAAGGTCATATTGCTGAAAAAAAATTAATATTATTTTCTTCAAACTAATTTGTTTTTCATATTCCCAATTTTGACATCATACTATCTTTTTCCAAGAAAGTCTATACATATTCTCTAACATCATATCTAATGAACTGTTTTTTCAGGTTCATATCGAACGACTTGTAACTGCTATGGGAGGTGTACTGCAGACCAAAACATCCCAGGATGTTAATTTTTTCATCGTAAAGAATGTCTTGGCTGCTAAGTATAAAGTATGCTTGAGCAATCATGGAGCAATATTTTAGGATTTTGTTCTGGTTTCATGAATTTAAATATTTTTCTCATTGCTTCATCTGTTGCCTATTTGGCACTAAATTTGTCTTTGCTGAAGATTTCAATTTACTTGCTTACCTTTATTATCAACAGGCCTTGCAGTTCTTTATGAATATCACTGTCATTTGTGCACTTGTTTAGGAGCCATATCTTAATGGTTCCTTGGTATTGGATTGAATTAATTGGCTTTGCCTTTTCTCCATATTGCTCAAGGTCGGTATGCTTGGTTAATACGAATGAGTATTTCTATATCCATGGACTGTGTTCATGATTCTCTTTGTTGGTATTAAGTAATCTACAAGTTATTTGTGCTTTTGGCATTAAAATGTTCCACACCAAAAATTTCACAAAAAGGAAGGTGATTATGATGGATATTGTGTTGTAATGCAAATGCTTAGTTTTTCATTTCTTACCTTGACCTAATTCCTTTTCTTATTAACTGGATATTGATTTCCTTTCATGTCCTTTTGTGGTCATTTGTTGCGATTACCCATGTTTTATGTTAATTAGATGGAAGCTCTTGAGAAGCTGTACATAGGACAATAATTATAATGAGTAACATAATATATATATTCTTTGTTGATTTCTGTTTCATATCTTTAACAAGTTTCCATCTTGGATGAAGAAAGGAATCACATGATGCTATATATTGTCTTTCTTCTAGAAGTGAAAATGTAAGTAAAATTTGGAAAAGTTTAAGATTAAGTGTTTTTTGATAAACCTAAATCTGATTATGTGCAACATATGACTTCTCTTTGCATGTATACATACAGCTTATGTTAAACTTGGCCCTGCCTGTAGTAGATATCTACCATGAGTTAGATTGGTGATTAGCAACCGCAAGAGTTGTATTATCACTCTTAATGGTTCTTTTTTATTATTACTCTTAATGTTAATGTTAGGCCTAAGCTTCAGAATTTTAAATTGATTCATGAAATTGTATAATGGCAATGACTGTAAGGTAATTCTGGTCAAGCATCATGACTCACTGATTTATTGGTTACTGTATCTGTTCTCATTTTGTAAATTAGCTCTTATATCTTGTTAATTACAAAAACCATTATGTCATTAATCTTGGCTGTTCTTGTTTGTTTTTTGGTTCTTGGTTCCATATTTTTGCAGCATCTGAATTTAGCTGTTGCCTCGTTTAATGGACCTTTTGATTTGAATATGATTTAGTGGGCCTTAAATATCCTTAAGAAGCCTATTGTCGGTATGAGCTGGTTAAGACAATGCTGGACTGAGCATCGTGTTGTGCCACAAGAGGCTTACAGGATTCTTCCTTTCACTGGCTTGACTATCTGCGTCACAAGAATTTCTGCAGGTAGGCGCATATAAGATGACTTAACCTACTACTCTAGCAACTAATTGTCTTGGTAATAGCGACATCATAGCAAGTGATGGTTACCAAGAGGTGCCGAAGGAAATGAATATTATATTTCTATGTTGCAACCGTAGAGCACAAAAGCAGTTATTGTAGCGAGCTGTTGTGTCATCTTGACCTTCCTCTTTTTTCTGCCAATTGTTCGTTTGTATTCACTATGAAAATAATTAAATTATATGTTGTTCATCTTTTCAGATGAGAGAAAGGAGCTGGAAAAGTTGATTTTACAAAATGGTGGCTGCTATTCAGCTGATCTTACCAAAAAGTGCACTCATCTGGTTTCAGATATATCCTGTATACTCTGTGCATGATGATTTTTTTCCGCCCCCAGGATGAATTGCTAATTTTTTTGAAGTCCTTTAGCAAAATGTGAACTCGCTAAGTGTAGTTTCTTTATATGTTTGTCACAGTAACTCAAATGGATTACTTATGGTAACTAATCTGGTCAATCCTGAATATGATGCATGTTTTTGTTACATGTCATGCTTGTTTGTGCACTGGATTCTACAGAAAGATCAGCCATTTATAAAGATCCTGTTTAATCCTAGTAGATCGGTCAAGTCACTACCATTTTCCAAATTCTGTCTGATGTATGGATTCTGCAAAATCTATGTGGTGCCTCATGACATTAGCATATTTAATCTATCCGTAACATATGTATATGATATGATAGGATACACAGAGAATGTTCTTAGTGCCTTCTTTGGTAATTCATTTAGTTGTTTGAAGTTAGATCCTTGACAGTACATACGCTCCTGAAGGGGACAAGTATGTGGTTGCACGAAGATGGGGTCATATTCATATTGTTACTCGCAGATGGGTTGACCAATCTGTTGCTGTAAAAGGTACAGCTGCTGAGGACTATGATGCAACTTTCTTTGACACCATAGCACCATGATGTGTCCTTATTATAAAATTAAAACATTTATTGTATCTTATTATATTTTTCCTTTTGCTTTGTGTAGCTTGTCTAGATGAAGGATTGCATCCTGTTCAGGTAAATTCTTTTTCATGCAGTGATGCAAGAAGCTTTCAGAAGGAACAACGGTGCCATGAGCATAGCAATGCAACATCACAAACCGTCTCACCTTTAATGGTTGAGGACCTAGAAGCTACTTCATCACAGAACATATCATCTTCATTTTCAGATGCTACTAAGCTGAAAAATGAGGGAACGGATTCAGCAGCTGTACAGCTGAAAGATGAAAAGATGTTGAACTCTCATGTTGCTGAGGACTCTGAATCGGATGATAATGATCTTTACTTGTCAAATTGCAGAATTCTTCTTGTGGGTTTTGAGGAAGTGAAACTGAATAGACTTGTTACTATGATACGTAATGGTGGAGGCACTCGGCATATGATACTTAATGAAAAGCTGACCCACATTATAATTGGTGAACCTTCAGAATCGTATGTTTCTTATAGTACCTCATTGGATCGTCTTAAAACTTGACTTCTATATTTTGTGCTTATACTAGAAAGCTAAAGCTAATGAACTTATTCATGCTCCTCACATTAGTTTATTTATTCTGTAGTGAAAAGAAAGAGGTAAGACGTTTGGCTGTTTGGGGTGTTATCAATGTGGTAAAAGCTACCTGGCTGGAAGAGTGTGATCAGGCAAAGAAGGAACTTGCTGTATCCACAAGGCACCTAGCATCTGAACTACTCTTTTCAAAAGGTGTTGGCTTCACTTGTCCGCTCAAATCTTATCTGCTCTGCAGAAGCTTTTAAATAAGACACTAGTGGGTTACTAATAGTAATGTTTTCGTGGTTACAGCTTCTTCATGCTTCATTGTTGAGTCATCTGCAGATTCCACCAGGAAGGTAAAACACTTTGCTGGCACTCCTTGTTCGACAGTGGTCCATGTATCAGAGGATAAGAAGTTTGGAGAAGAGTTGTTTTCAGAGAAAAATTGCAGGGAAAAGAGAGTCAAAGGTGATGTAAATGCAAGCAACATTTCAGGATTAGCAACTACAACTGAAAAATTAAAGCAATATCGAGCAGAAAACAGTTTGACTCAGGGAGGCCAGAAACTTAAAGCTACTAGCACCATGGATTTCCCAAGTAGAAGATCAACAGATACTTTCAAGGGGAAAACTTTCTGTTTCTCAAATTCATTTCCTGAAGACCGGGTCAGTAGCATCTTTGCAAAACTTAGCTCTTGATTAATGCTGAGTAGATTCTTATAGGATTACTTAGACCGGATAGATTGACTATTTCTTGTGATAAGAATAAATTGCTTTCCTAGAAGCATTGCTTGGCTTGAAACTTGGACATCCCCTCTTTGTATGTCCTCATTTATGGGGTTATTTTTGTTAGTTGAGATATTAATGGCCTGTATTTTATTGCTCTAATCAGCATTAAATTTGTTGTTCTATTTGGTGCTTGGATGTGGTTGTTACTTTTGTAGAGTCCTCTAAAAATTGCTCATCTTCTAAATTTAGCTGGTGTTTTCTAATTTTGATCAGAGGGCTCAAGTAATTGAATGGGTTGGGGAAGGTGGAGGAATGATGGTAGACGATCATCATAAGATGAATGCAAATTTTATCATTGAGCGTCATGGTCTCTTACATGTTCCTGCTGGTGCTTCTCAGACTACTGTCGTTTCAACTCAGTGGATACGCTCTTGTTTAGAGGTAAGCATCTTATTCCCCTTGTATTATTCATGAAACATATAGGATATACTTATAGCTGCTACTTTTGTCTGCTTAAGTGCATTCTGCTTATGATGTCTAGTTCATCATTGATTAAGTTTAAATCTACCTGGTGGTAATGGCTTGCTCTAACATGCCTCAAGCGAATGAAGTTATTAAATTTTTCTTTAATTTTTTGGGCAATTTATACAGCATAGCTACCTAGACATGAACGTCAAAAATCTTCAGTGATTTCTGGACACTACCAACAATGGAATTACAATAGGAATCTTCAATGAGGCTCTGGCATGCCTCATTTTGGACCTTGGACTGGAGAGATTATCTCCCAGGAATCATAAAATAGGAATTTCCAGATCATGTGGCTACACTTTGGGGAGTTGGAAACCACAACCTCTCCAAGTCCCTGGTACCAGTACTTGCATTTTCTATGCTTGTGAACAAAGTGAAATGCATGCAAAAAACTTGGTGAGAGCAGACTGCCATGTGTGGAAAAACAGGGTGTATGACATGACTAAGAGAATGGAATTAGTTTATAATACTCTTCCTTTTGTTCATGGATCCCAACTGACCTATTTGCCTAACTTTGTGTATTAGTTAGCAAATGGGTCAGTTAGCAAGTTAAGTCTCCTCCCAAATCAACTTCGTATATTAGTGAGCTAGCTTTTCTAATTCTATTCTTTTATTCTATTGTTTTTGCTTAATACACATGCCTCTTTTGCTTAAGTGCCACTAATTTAGAATAATGGTTTGTGGAGGGATATTGTTATAGGAGGTCTGCATACAAGATGTTGGAAGCCACGTTATCTACTCGCCATTGTGCTGCAGCATTCCGTTACCTGGATTTGAAAGCCTTAGATTCTGTGTCTCGCAGTATGAAGAGAAAGAGAGGCTTTTGTTAAGAAACTTATGCTTCACTTTGGGAGCTAAGTTTACTGAAAAGTTAACTAAAAAGGTCACCCACTTGTTATGTAAGTTCACCAGTGGTCCAAAATATGAGGCTGCTTGTAAGTGGGGAATTCAGCCCATTACTGCTGAGTGGATTAATGAGTGTGTTTCTCAGGTTTTTCTCTTCACTTCTTGAGGTGTGCATTTTAGCAGTACATAACAATCTAGTCTATAAAATTATTTCTTCTGTTGAATTTTTCTTTGTTTTTTAGAATATGATGGTTGCTGTTGATCCATTTCGGCCTAAACCAGTTACTGCTGAGGATAGAGAAGCAGGCATATGCACAGTGAGTCAATATCCTACACAGGCAGCTTGTATGATTTATGGATGCGTTCCATCTCAGTTGCCGAGTGAATTTCAGGAGTTAAATGTGAACACAACAAGAAAAACAGGTGAATGGTTCATTCAAATAGCAGATTTAGCCCTTTATTATTGTCTCTATATTGTCTGAAATCTTGCACGATTATTGTCTGAAGTCTTGCATGATTATTGTACCAAGGCCATTGTCAAGAAGAATATGTTAGTGCCTTAGGGAAAAGGTCAAGATTGTCAGAATGTGACAGCAATGGTGATGCATCCAAGAAAACGAAAGTACCGGAAGATCAGGTGGGTCCTGATGCTGTTCCTGATGTTGCAGATGCCATAGAGGACCTATTAGCTCAGTCATCTAAGGTAATGATTTGGCATATTTTGTTCCAAAAATATTTGCATTATGGATTGAATTCATCCATTTTTTCCTCACTTAAGATCCAGGATATCAAGTCACCTCCGCAATCTGGTTGTGATCAAACTGTATCCTTTTTTCAATCTGCATCGAGGGGACTAAGCTCTCATACGAGACATTTTGTACTTAACTATGTAGCTGCAGATTTTTTCATCTGATCATTCTATACTTCGTCAAGAAAATGAAAATTCAAGCTCCACTTTTGGTATTTCAAAACATTGGACAAGCAGGTAAGTTACATTTTTTCTTTCGGCATCCATAAAATGCTTTAAATTGTTATGTAACAAGCAGACATTTATATTTAAAAATGATTTTGTTATGTTAGAACATGCCCCGAAATTGGCACATAGCAAAAGCAACATTTGGAGAGCTGAAACATTGAGATAATTTGAGCATAAGAGTGCAAGTATGCCTGTTTTGTATTTTAATGGAGGAATCATCTGGTGCCATGTATAGCAGATTTGACAAAACCCTTTCAACGTCAGATTTAGTTCATCTCTCAAAATCACTGTCATATTCATCTCTATGTGATGTTATGTTTGATGATAAACATTGCACAAGAACAAAGGAAGTAGAGAGAAAGCCTGTTGAGCCGGGGAATAACTCGGATAGTGAGGGACAATTGCCTGTGCACAGTTGAATTGGTGGTTTTATATCATTAAACTTGCAGAAAATGGTGGAGTAGTGGAGTCTCAGCAAAAATTGTTTGATATTTCATTTCTTGTTTTGGATTAAAATAATTCAAGCAAATGAAAGTTATGAGCATTTAACTTCATTTTTTGTTACAGAATCTTCCTGTATTAATGGTGGTTTGCATGTGATTTTACATCTTTATTTTTTGCACTGTTTGCTGGTGCCACAGCTGGAAGTAGCTTTATTATTGAACATAATTCCAGCAACAATTTGTACTTATATCACATTGTGTGTGTGTGTGTGTGTGTGTGTGTATATATATATATATATATATATATATATATATATATATATATATATATATATATATATATATATATATATTCTGAAACATCCCTTTTTGTCTTTTGCCTGATGGAGAATGTAATAAACCTTAGTGCACTGTCTAGAAATCTTGTTTGCCATATTGTTCAACTGATGTTTCCTCTTACCCTTTGAGGTTCCTTGTTTTCTGGATTTACGGTTCCATGCTTTAATTATTCATCAAGCTTGCCATCCTTGATAATGATATTAAAAAGAATTTGATAGCAAGGGACATTTATTTTACTCTTTGTACCTGTTGTGACTGCATTTGCTGCAGGACCCCGAAAGAAGTAACTGCCCCTGACTCTTCCTGTCAAGAAAGAAGTCACAGTACCTATGATGTTTTCAGTGAGACACAAACAGAGTCACAGGTCTGGAATTTGTCCATCCTTGTTTTCCTTTTTCAAAAGTGGTTATCCATATTTCATAAACCTTACTTTTGTCTGTAGGTTGTTGGTTACGAAGAAGATCTATCAGGAAGGCAGAAAATAATTGATAGAGTTCGATCGCAAAGCTTGACTCCAGCTCCAGATGGATTAAATCAATTTTAGTATGCCTTCTGGAGTCGTCAGCATAATTGGGTGCACCCTTTAATAATCTCATCTCTCCAGATTCAGAAGAAATGTTTATGTACTCAAGGTGTTACTGCAATGTGGCATTTCATGTTCATCAATCTCAAAGAGATGTTCATTCTTGTATCTACTCATGCATAAAAATCTCAGGCTCTCGATAAGTGCAGATCAAAGTTTACATGGCGTTCCATACATTGCAGTAACGAAGCTTGTATGATGATGTAAACATCTTTTCAGGTCATATCAATTCAAGCTGTTATCTGATGAACCAAATCATGTACATTTATTACTGCATGCACCGAGTTTGGTGGTAGACAATGTGAAAAACTACTCTCACGTGGTGATATTGCTTAGCTTGGAGATGGAAGTTATGTGGATATTGGAATTTGATTGTGGCCCCTCAAAATCCTACTGGGATGTGTGAGACCAGCAACTATGGGCGAGAAGGTGAGGCGATTCAGATATCTCGACTTAATTGTGCGTTTTTTTTTCAACAATATGGAGTTCGAGTTTTGAGTGAGTTGAAGTTTTCATCTATAGTGCCAGTGAATTATCGTTATTCTGTTTTTATAAATATAAAACAAAACATAGCTAAACAATAGCCTTGCAATGTAAAATCTATTTTTTAAAACCAAAAACATAAGTGCTATAAAAATATCTGGCATATCTTAAATCCAAGCATTCCCCTCCCTCCATATCTGACTGAGGATGAAATTTGACAAAATATTTGGCAGGCCTGAATTCTGACATGACAAGCAATCCAATTGACTCTTGTATTAGGCTTCCGATACACACGATTAATTAAAATTTTCCCAAAGAAGGTCAAACACACATATTGATTTAGATCCAAAAGAACATACCGATTTTGTTAGAAATGTGCCACAGCTATCTCCTACTTGAATCCGAACTTAATTCATATGAGCGGCTGACAATTAAATTCAAAATTTCCTATTATTTTATTAGGGTCGTCACCCGGTTCCCTTGTCGGGGTGATATGACAACCGGGGGAGACTAACTAATCCGGGCCGTTTATGCCGACCAAATCAACAGTGCCCGAATCTCCAACAGCTAAAACCTCAGTTGATCCGCTATCCTCCGTCATCGCCGCTCTTTTTTCTCTGAAAGCCGACCGGAAATTTTGAGAGTGAACTAAAATCGATCGACGCCATATCCAACCCTAAGCTCCGATTTCTCTCCCATGGCTGCCGGCTTCTCTCTCCCTTCCTACCCGCTCCTTTCTCTCCAATTGTTCCCATCTAAACCGTCTCTCTTCACCGCCCCCTGTCTCGTCCGTTCTCCCTCTCGCCATCCCGAGAAGTGGCGATTCCTCGTGTCTCCGTCTCTTTCTTCCGCTTCCGTCGCGAGCCCTTCGCTCAATCCCCTCGTGGGCTCGCTAAAGGTGCGTTCTGTGATTGATCCCACATCGTTTGGCTGTAGCTGGTTGACGCTGTCCTCTTTGGTTTCAGGAGAAGGCGGGCCATTTGAAGGGCACCAAGTGGAGGGATCTCTGGAGCCTGAACAGTTGGGTCGTCCGAGATTACTACCGGCTCGTTACCTTTGTCAATGCTTTTGAGCTCCAGATGCTGAATCTGTCTGACGAACAGGTTGGCTGTTTCTTTATGTTTTATAAGAAGAATATGTATAAAACATGATAGAATCAAAAAAGTAATGGAAGGATATGGTGGAACTGGCAAAATGATAAAATTTTGATTCATTTTATGTGGTTGTTTCAGTGAATTTTATTGTTTTCAGCTCAGAGGGAAGACCGCCGAATTCCGCCAACGGTTGAGCCAAGGAGAAACTCTAGCTGATATCCAAGCGGGTTGGATGTTCTCACAAATTCTGTCATCATGTCTCCATCTCTTTTGTTGGTCTTGATGGATTCTTGTTTGATATTTCTAGATTTTATCTTATAACTGTTTAAAAATTCCCATCTTCAATTTTATCGTGGAATTATTGTGGTTTCATGCAGAGGCATTTGCTGTTGTTCGGGAAGCTGCCAGAAGGAAGCTTGGCATGCGTCATTTTGATGTTCAGGTATCTCGTCATTGTAGCTTACACTTTCTTTTTGTTTAAAAGTAAGGGTTTGGACAGCTAAATGTGGGAGAATTCTTAAAGTTTTCCAATCCAATTGTTACACTGCAATTAGATTATTGGTGGAGCAGTGCTTCATGATGGGTGTATAGCAGAGATGAAGACTGGTGAAGGAAAAACACTCGTATCCACACTTGCTGCTTATTTGAATGCACTCACAGGACATGGAGTTCACGGTATGATTAGTAGCTATTGTTGCAGGTGATGAAATTTATATGCATATGTTTGTAGCAAAGCTCAACTCTTGAAGTATTCACATTTGTTCAGCTCCCATACTTTTCATGCTTGAATGAAGATGCAACATGAGAGTTTTTTGATATTCAACATGGCATTTTAAGTTGTCTAAGACTCTAAGATGGAAATTTTAGTCTCTTTTGATGCACTATGCCAAAAATGTATTAATTAGCCTCTTATAGAGTAATTTACATTATTAATTCAAGTTGTCCTGTAGTTACTTCCTATTTATATAGTTTCCATATTTTTTAATAAACAAAATGTATGTAGTTAATATACTCTGTAGCAAGGTCTGCAATTTCGTACCGTACCGGAGTTTTGACGTTCATTCGGTACGGTACGAAACTGTATACCGAGCGGTATACCATTCGGTATATATATATATATATATATAATATAATATAACTCGACGACTCGCCTCTCTCTTCTCCCAGGCGACGTCGCCTCGTTTATATATATATATATATATATATATATATATACATACATATATATATACATATATACATACATATATATATACATATATACATACATATATATATATATATATATGAAATCTGAAAAAGGCGACGTTGTCGAACGTCGCCTTTTTCTAATATATATATATATATATATGTATATATATGTATATATATGTATACATATATATATATACATATATATATACATATACATATATACATATATATATACATACATATATATATATATATATATATATATATATATATATATATATATATATATATATATATATATATATAATTTTATTATTATTTTTCGTTCCGCCCAATAGCGGGCGGTCCGTGTACCGGTATGTTGTCGGATCGTTACGTACCGCCTGTACCGGGCGATATCATTCGGTATTGTCTACCTTGCTCTGTAGAAGATAAAGCCACCTTGATCCATATAATTACACTTTGCTTTCATCTCTCAACATTTGTAAATTGTTGTACCTTTTTATGTTTGAAGGTTTAACCTTTAGAGTTTAGACTTTTTGCCATCTTATTCTCATAATAGTTGTTTCGCATTTTTATATTTGTTATATGATAAAAAAGCATATATATGAACCAGAGTGTCACAGACTTAGCTGGAATTGCCTAAGTTGTGGGGCACCCTTACGGCAAAGTCATGAACTTAACTGGAGTTGCCTAAGTCGTGAAACACTCTTACGCAAACTCCTCGAACTTAGTTGAGATTGCCTAAGTCATGAGGCGCTCTTGCGACATATGCGTCTGCAAAGGGTCAACCTAGTTGCAACCTCGTACAGGTCCTAAAGGACTTGCGAAACAGAAAGTTAATTAGTTTGAAAAACGAGCAACGGACAAGTCCCAATGTTTCGCGAAGAGGGAAGCTTTACAAGCAATTCAGCGAGCACCTTGAGTGCAAGAGAGAAAAGAGAGGAAGGAGAAAACAAGGACTTTAAAAGGTAGAACGAACAGTTGTAAGTCCACAAACAACTGCTCACTGAGTGTCAGGCGTGAAGGCAAGTTCCTGTCAAGTTAACATGCGAACTTGTGAAGATTGTTCGACGCCCGACATTATCTCGAAGCCCCATCCCCTATGGTGCCACCCGGGGGGTTCTAGGGTGCTGAGATGGTTGACATTTTGCGTGCAGCTACAGTCTGCAGAAAATAGGTCGTGACACACGAAAACAGAGTCATTTTGGGATAGTTTTGCCCGGCGCAGCGAGCGGTTGCACTGTAGCGCTGCAACCCGTTCGAACATGTATTTTTACAAGCAAAAACACATAAAACCAAGGCAAAACATGCTGCCAAGCATCTGTACATGTATGTAAAAGCGATGAACGGTTCGATGAACGAAGTTGTTGCAGGTGCGTGACGATCGTTTGTGACAGGAGGGCAACAAAAATGACAACTAAGCAAGGTTTCAGATTTTAGGTGGACCTGGTACATACCAGGTGGTATTTATCAGTCCAACCTTGAACCAATATGCGGACTTGGGCTTTTTGCTTGGTCCGGTCTAGTTTATCTTTTCTAAGATGGTGACAGGATTTAGGATTTCTTGCTTTCATAGCCTCACACAAAAAAGTTGCAAGACTTTCTGCTCATGTCTCACTTTGTAGCTCTCTCACTGTATCGGTCCATCCACCGCTTGTTGCTTGCTACCGCAACTGGGTACTTTGGCCTTCTCTTTCTCTTCCTTTCCTCCCTATCCTCCTTTGCTTTTCCTTCACCTTCTCCTCCTCCTTCCCCCCGCTTAGTACTATGACATGCACCAGTGTACCATGTGTCAGTGTACTGATATGAGTCGGACCTATACCCATCCAGTCAGGGACCTATACGAGTCTGGTACCCAAGACTTTGAATATTGCACCCAATGTCCAAGCTTAAGTTATATCTAGATGAGTGCTTCAATGTCTCAAAGCAACACTAGAACCAGTTGTTGGAAAATTTTCAAATAGAACATGCCTGCATAATTTTTTGTGGCCATTTTTATAATTGTATGCACCTACAGTTTATCTTGAAACTCAACTTTTCTTTTAATTTTCCTATGTCCACAGTGGTGACTGTTAATGACTACTTGGCCCAGCGGGATGCTGAGTGGATGGGCAGCATTCATCGTTTCCTTGGCCTTTCTGTGGGTCTTATACAGGTATCTTCCTTATTCTAAGTGTTTGACTTTAGTTTGATGTCTGTCTAGTCTATGTTATGCATTATTTGATTTTTGACATTACAAATCTGAAAAATAAGAAAAACCCTCTGTATTTTTGTTGCAAATACCTGTAGGGGGGCATGAAGGCTGATGAGAGGAGATCCAACTATTGTTGTGACATTACATACACTAATAATTCGGTAAAGCACTGATCACATGGTTTATGGTATTACTTTTAGCTTGTTATATGTTACTTCCAGGACAAGATGGTTGTCACTGTTTTTGCCACCTACATCACCGCTGTTCATTCACTTTGTTTCATATAGAACTCAGAATTTGGCAGATTCTACTTGCAGCAACTAAATATCATTAATTCAACTTCTCCACAACAAATTGTGGCGTTTGACTAATCTTGCATTTTTATTTTTAACTTGCAACTGTTAGATGTTTGTCAGGAACTAGGCTTTGACTATCTCCGTGACAATCTGTCAGGAAATAAAAGGCAACTTGTTATGAGATGGTATGTTTATTTTATAATTCTTTCTTTTATTCATGATAGCAACTAATCTTATATGTAAAGCAGGCCAAGACCATTTCATTACGCCATTGTTGATGAAGTTGATTCTGTCCTTATTGATGAAGGAAGAAACCCATTATTGATCAGTGGTGAGGTAATTACTTCAATCTCTATTTCATGTTTATTTGATATTTCAGTTTCAATACTAAGTGACTTGAATTTAAAATGTCAATTTATTGTGTTTTGCTGTTAGGATAGGAAAGATGCTGCAAGATATCCAGTCGCTGCTAAAGTTGCTGAGCTGCTTGAACGAGGCATTGTATGTTCTCTATATTTGCTAGTTTGCCAACTGAACCTTGCCATGATGGAATTGCTTTTTTGCTGCAGCATTACAATGTCGAGTTAAAAGACAATTCTGTGGATTTGACCGAAGAAGGAGTTGCTCTCATGGAGATGGTTCTTGAAACAAATGACTTGTGGGATGAAAAGGATCCATGGGCAAGGTGTCTTTCATAATGATTCCTTGTATTCTTTTTGGACTTCTATATCCTATTACATTTAGTGCAACCGTAATTTATGATGTCGACAATTTTTTTACTTTAATTATTTTGAAATGTAGGTTAAAGACTGTAATGTCTTGCACAACTCTCTGTATGTTCATGAAAACATTGATATGGACATATCTAGTTTCATATTTTGGTTAATTAAAAAAATGCTTATTCTTTATGTTCTTTCAGTTGGTACCTTATTGTATAAATCTAATTTTGTAGATTTCTAATGAATGCTTTGAAGGCTAAGGAATTTTACCGCAGAGATGTGCAATACATTGTCAGGGATGGGAAAGCATTGATAATAAATGAGGTATTACTTATTTTTGTGATATTATGATATATTTAAACTCTAACTGCTATTTTTTAATGCCTAATACAGTTATTTGTTTGCAACACTTGCTTCATTCAGAGTTTGTTATAATACATATCAAAATGTTATTTGCTCGAGGTTATTGCTGGCTTTAGCTAAAATACTTTTTCTTCTTACAAAATCCTGAAGTACTTTTTTTCATTGCAAACAGTTGAACATCAACTACTCTTCTTCCTTTTTCCTCCTCCACCGCTTACTTTTCTTTCTTCCTCCTCCTCCACTGTTTCCTCTTCTTCCTTCTTCCTCCACTGTCTCCCCTTCTTCCTTCCCCTTCCTTCTTTTTCCACATCCTCTTCCTCCACCGCTGTCTCCTTTTTTTCCTCCTCTTCCACCACTATGCCTTCCTTTTCTCCTTCGTCTTTGAAACATTTGTATGTACCGGTGTAAAATATGTTGGTACACCGGTACTTACAGGTGGCCAGACTGGTACATACTCGTCTGGTCTGACCAGCGATCAGTATGTACCGGTCTGGTATGTGATACAACATTCATTGGTAATAGATTATCAAGGGACCTGAAATTAGTATAGAAATTTAAATTTATTATTTATTTATTTTACTTTTGGTGGATAAACATACCATAGAAGATCCTCAATGTTCAGTTTCAATAATGATCTAAATGCAAAATCCATGCTTGCTTTCTAGTGTTCTGTCTAATTGTCATTTTCATGTCAACTACAAGGGCTGTTAATGTTTTTTTGTAAATAAATCAAACAAAATGCTCCAGCTTACAGGGAGAGTTGAAGAAAAAAGGCGATGGTCTGAAGGCATTCATCAAGCAGTAGAGGCAAAAGAAGGCCTGAAAATTCAGGTATCTTTTAATTTTCTAAATCTTTGCACGTGAAAAAAAGGAAAAGAACTGTGTGGTAATGGTCTTTGGGGTTTAACTGATAGTATCACTAAGTAACTCATTCTGGTCGTTTCAGGCTGATTCGGTTGTTGTGGCCCAGATAACATATCAATCACTCTTTAAGCTTTATCCTAAGCTTTCAGGGATGACGGGGACTGCTAAGACTGAAGTATGGGCTATGTAATGCTTGTTATAAATTCAAGATTTTCATGGATACATTTATAAACTAATTTCTGCTGTTGGCATCTGCAGGAGAAAGAATTCTTGAAAATGTTTCAAATGCCTGTTGTTGAAGTCCCCACAAATTTACCAAATATTCGAATTGACTTACCTATTCAAGCATTTGCAGTAAGGCTTCAAAGAATATTTAATGATTTTATTATTTTTGCTGACCGTCATGACAGAATAAAGTTCATTATGTGGTATGGTCTCATTTTGTCACAGACTGTACGCGGGAAATGGGAATATGTGCGGGAAGAAGTTGAGTCAATGTTTCAATTGGGTCGTCCTGTTTTAGTTGGAACGACAAGGTAAAAACTTAGAATTACAATCTCTGATATTCATAGGTGGTGCAGTGTTCAGTTTATCTGGCTTCTGAAGTACCAGCTTCTCAAGAAAAGGAAATGACAAAAGCATCTTGTCAAATGCATATTGCCTTAGAAAAATGTGGCCTTAGTCTATGAATATATTTATAAAAAGGTTACTTTTGTCTTGTTAAAGGCTTACTTTTGAAGTACTGTCTAGTTTTGATTATTGTGCAGTAAAAGTTGTCTTCATACCTGAAAGGCAACCGTAAAATGCACATGGTTTGTGGTCACTACTTGTTTTAATGGATCCAACTCACTGGCCTCATTAGTTTTATCCCTTACTAGTGAAATTGTGGCATGTGCTAATCCCAAACATTAAGTAATTGTTGATTACATGGCATGTTTTTGTTACTATAAGGATTTAGAATGTGATGAAATTATACTATATGTTTTGCTATATAAAATTTTAAGAGTGCTAAAAACCTTAATCAGTATCATGTAGCACTGAGATCGTAAATTACCTTTTATGTACTGTCTAGTTTTGATTATTGTGTAGTAAAAGTTGTCTTCATACCTGAAAGGTAACTGTAAAATGCGCATGGTTTGTGGTCACTACTTGTTTTAATGGATCCATCTCAGTGGCCTCATTAATTTTATCTGTTGCTAGTTAAATTGTGGAACGTGCTAATCGCAAACATTAAGTAATGGTCGATTCCATGACATGTTTTTGTTAATATAAGGATTTAGAATGTGATGAAATTATACTATTTGTTTTGCTATATAAAGTTTTAAGAGTGCTGAAAACCTTAATCAGTATCACGAGTCAGTAGATATGGAAAATTTTCAATTACATTTAAGACAGCAGGAGATGTTTCTTGAGGTAACATTCAATCATATGCTGAGGTGCAAGGTTTTAGATTAGTCTGGTACCATTTTTGGTAAACTACTGGACTGGTATGGTACTAGTGTATGATCCGTAGTTCTGGTGCTAACCAAAAAATAATAACACTTTAATATCCAATCGTACTGGACCATATGGTTGTCGGACTAGTAAATGTCAATTGTTACACATTGAATCGACTTGTTGTGTTATGAGGGGTGAAATTTCTAGCTATTCTCATATTTTAAAGCAAGGTTCGCCGTACCGTACCGTACCGGCGTTTCGACCCGGGCTCGGTACCGGTACGGTACGGTATACCGCTCGGTACACCCAGGTGTACCGAGCACTGTAGCAGTGCTACAGTGCTACAGTGCACTACTACAGTGCTCGGTACGGGGCGGACCGGTACAGGGCGGTCCGCGTACCGCTAGCCTGTCGGACCGGTACGTACCGGGTGGTACAGTCCGGTACGGCAAACCTTGTTTTAAAGGATGCTGTTGGTTGTCCTACGTGTGCCTTGGTAGATCTGCCAATTTTTGTGTCATTTGGAGAGTCACCCAATGGATTTAAGCCCTTCCTAAGTAGTCAAGTAGATGTGTAAATATTAGCAGGTTTTTACTGCACTATTTAAAGTTTGGCCTTTCAGTGACAATTGTGCCTATCTACAGTGTTTGAATCCTTATATCATTCAAGCTTTTTGGAATGCAAATATAAAAGAAAGCTTAGTGCAAAATATATGTCAAATGAACAAAACACTTTGAAGTTATGGAGTTCAGAATGTTGGTTAGAAACCACCGTATTGTCACGGACAAACTTCGAAACAGGGTGTTTGATGTAATGCTTATGTATGTCCGTGTCTTTTGGCATGTTCATGCCTTGTACAACATGTAGAGGGGCGGCCGAAGGCAGAATAGTCCCATTTTAGTTGGGTTGGTGGCCTCTTTAGGCTTGTAAATAAAGGTTGTGTCATGTGGACACGCTCGAGAGCTTCTCGGTCTGTAATGGACCATTTTACCCTTTGTTGTGCCACTGTTCAGAGCTTGTAAAGTCTGTTTGTAATTTGCATTGTCTATGAAGTGTTTTTCGGAGATGTTTGCTTGTGGATCCCGTTGGAGGCGTTCTCTCTAGCCCGTTCTCTCTTTTGGTGGTCCTAAGGGACAATGGGAGGCTTCGGGGAGGCTGACCTTTGCGGACGGACACGCAAGGGTGCCGCACGACTTAGGCAAAACCAGCTAAGTCCGTGTCATATGGTATCAGAGCGGGACAAGCACTCATAGAAACACTTGACATGCAAACGTGGGGGACCTAGCGGGGCTGCGTTGAGGGCAGTCAGCAACGCGCGACCGTTTGAGGGAAAACGGGCATGGAGATGTAGGGAAAAGAGTCGCTCAGAGGAGCGGGCATCTAACATTGGCATTCAGAGGAATGGCCAACCCTTCGCGCAAGAGGCACCACGAGAACAGGCAAGCTTGGAAGAATGTGGAGCGCACAAAGGTTGGGATGGCTGAGTTTGAGCTTCGGCTCAACGTTGACAACTTTACTTGATGGTGCTCAAGGCAAGCGAGGCGCTTGGCAAAAGGACGAGACCATGCAAAGTGGAATGAGTTGCTCAGCGACCGAAAGAGTTGTGCAAAGCTCACAAAGGTGAGGGGAATTGCTAACTCGAAGAATTCGGTACTCATGCATGGGCTTGTATGCGGACGATGGATTGTTCGTGGCCATCCCAAGGCGGTCGAGACTCGGCGCCATGGAGCATTGAAACTTTCTCTTCGGCATGCGAAGGATACGTCCGGAGGAGGCTGAAGTGTGCAACGAGTTCAGCATGTTGCTAGGCCTTGAGGGGTGCAGCGGTGGCTGTATTGACGTGGAGGCGCAATCTAGCAAGTGCGTTTGCAAGAGGCAGAACAATGCATAGTTTGTTCAGCAGGTCGGAGTAGTCCAAGGGGATGGTGGTCTCCGAAATGAAGAGAGATGTTGCTCCAACGGGATAGTTATCCAGGAGGGATAAGTCTCGGCTCTCCAGAGGAGAATCATGTGAGACGGACTTCACATGTTGAGGAGGAGTACCTCACAAACAACAACTCCACGAAGCTCAATGGACCGAGCAAGCAGCGAGGAGTTGTCGCATGATCTCGCTCGAGAGAATGCATTGGTGGATGCATTGCGAGATCAAGTGGGGGAGCGACCTAAAGCAACTTAAATGAAGGCACACTTGGAGTCGATGTGGAGATCGGACTCAAGGGAGGGCTGACCCGTGGAATGGTGGGCACGAGGGCCACCATTGACTCAATGCAAAAACGAGGAGCGGAGCAACTTGGGTGTAACTTGGCGAAGTACCCAAGCCGCATGAAGGGAGCCAGCATAGAAGTTGGAACGTGGAGCAGAGGCACAGTGCTTTCCTTAGACAGAGGTCAAGGACATGAACTCTTGCAGAGGCAAGAGTAGGATCATGTTGTTCCATGGGTCCTTCATTCTGACGGAGCGGACTCATCTTACATGGTGCTGAGGAAGAAGGGAGCTTCTGGGCATATGCACCTTATCTCGGAGAAGCATTTGATGGAGGAACTAAGGCGACTCAATTTGCGGAGGCGAAGTTGGGTTCAGAAGGCTTTAGCACGGGGCAAGAGGACGCAGAGGCGGGTACTCTTGAAGAATATGCCACAGTGTTGCCATTCGAAGTTGCCATGAAGGAAGCGGTGCGCAGCAGAGATTGTGCTGGTAGGGGCAGAGGCCCAGGATCCAGGCAATGGTGCACAAATTACAGCGAAGTCGGTGGACTTCGGGAGCTACTAGGCGACGGACTGTCCTAGAGCGGTGCTTCATCTAGGTGTGACCCAAGAGTGGGTGGATGAAGGTCGATTGCCAAAGGAGCGAACAAAATCGAAGGTGGAGGAGACCCTGCGATGTATTGGCAGAGGCCACACATGGAGGGTTCACAATTCGAGTTTATTCCACAAGGATCAGAATGCAATGGAGATGTCACCAGGAGGCGACATGGTGCAGCGGATCGTGGTGGAACAGTTCGTGGCAATGTGACACACACGACATAGTCCCGTGAGGGATGAGATCATATGGAGGTATGATCGGGAGCTACTGGAAGCTCCACTTCGGTGAACAACACGACGGCAAGAAGGGCTATGGATTCAAGGAGTGAAGGCCATGGTACCGCAGAGGCGGGTCTTCCGGGCGTGCACCAAATTTTGCATCGGATGAAAACCTTGGTCATCAGCATATGGGGGCTGGGTTCCACCAAGGGAAAAGTTCGAATGCAAGTACCAGTGAGTCCCATGGGAGGGACTTGATCATGCAGAGGTATGATCGAAGCAGCTGGAGAGTTGGACTGCTCCAGAGCTCATATTCGCTTAAGGGAGCCCGACAAGTCAGAGGACAAGGTCGAGTAAGCGAACGTTGCTACCAAGGAAGCTAAGGAGAACAGAATTGGTGCAAACCCTACAACGCGATGGCAGAGGCCATGCATGGGAGTTGCAGTCTGTCTTTCCATCGACCAAACAGACTGCTTGGAGAACACAGAGGTGTTGAAGCAGGGGGTCGAAAGGGGCGAGGCAGCGACGACGAGTCCAGAGGGACTTAGCTACCCAAAATCAAGCAATCAGTTAGAATGGAGGTGGACTCGGAGGAGTGTCACGGAGGCATATCTACTGATTGTGAAGAAAAGGGATTCAGAGGCGAGGCGACGGATAGTAGCGCCATGGGCATGGCAGCGCCATGGTACCGCAGAGGCGGGACTTCCGTGAAAGTCATTGATCCCTTGCTCTCACGGAGGGAGAGCGCTTGGTCGTGAAAGGGGCCGAGGAGGTGGAGCATGCAGAGGCAATCTCCAAGTACCGAGACAAGGCTGAAGGGCAGAGGCCGAGGAACTTCGTAAGACCGGTGTCAACAAGTTTCTCATCAAGATAGCCGTAAGTGAAGGACTTCGGGTCATGCAAGAGTGCACGACCAAGGAACGAAGCAAGCAGTACGCGGTGCTGTACCTTTGCTACTCAGTGGAGTAGGCGGCAGGGTTGATGGAGAAGACGGTACAATCCCAGAGGCGACCTCATCTATCAGAGAATTACTCCAAGTTGGGGTGAAAACTTCCTGCATTCCAGAAGTTCGATGGCATTGAGAAGGTGAATCACAGTAGCTAACTCAACGCAAGGAGTGCAAACACTTCAAGTGCTTCAGAAGTGTGAGCAAAGAGCAGGCGAAGGCCAGTAACCAGCTCGATGCATGAAGTACAACCTCGAGGAGGCGGGCGAAGTCAAGTAACCTTTGCCTTCTCAACTCTTAAGAGAATGGGTGAAACCGAGTACCCCAATTCTCTTATCTATCCAACAGAGGAGCTCTGCACAAGTTCAAAGACCCTTCGAAGAGAATGGAAGACAACAGTTGTCAAATCCTCACCAATGGTGATCAGTGCTACTGAGAGTAGATTGTCCGCTTCATTTCCCAACGAAATGCCAATCGAAAGCGGAAGCGATGCAAACCTACTTGGATGTGACAACTAACTGAAAGAAGAGTCAATGAGCAGATGTTGTGGAGGAAGGACCCAAAACTTCAGAAGTTTGCGAGGCGATGCTCGTTAAAGCTCCAACAAGCATCCACCCAGTTCAAGCAGCATGTGGAATTTTTGAGAGACTGGCGCAGTAAGGATGGTCTTTTCCTTCATTTTGGTGGATCCGCAGGAATCAACGAGGATCAACACAACTCAGCCAACCCCACACCAGAGTCAGAGTCATTGGCGAGTTGAAGCAACATGGCGGATCAAAAGTTCGACTACTCAAAAACAGCAGCGGAGAGCAGCTGGGAGCCAGGAGGCGCATTGCAGCTGGAGCAGAAGATTGAAGACTCAGCAAAGGCGAAGAGTTGCAGTGTTCACAAAGGCTTTGACGAGGACGTCTAAGGGATAAGTGGGGGAGAATGTCACGGACAAACTTCGAAACAGGGTGTTTGATGTAATGCTTATGTATGTCCGTGTCTTTTGGCATGTTCATGCCTTGTACAACATGTAGAGGGGCGGCCGAAGGCAGAATAGTCCCATTTTAGTTGGGTTGGTGGCCTCTTTAGGCTTGTAAATAAAGGTTGTGTCATGTGGACACGCTCGAGAGCTTCTCGGTCTGTAATGGACCATTTTACCCTTTGTTGTGCCACTGTTCAGAGCTTGTAAAGTCTGTTTGTAATTTGCATTGTCTATAAAGTGTTTTTCGGAGATGTTTGCTTGTGGATCCCGTTGGAGGCGTTCTCTCTAGCCCGTTCTCTCTTTTGGTGGTCCTAAGGGACAATGGGAGGCTTCGGGGAGGCTGACCTTTGCGGACGGACACGCAAGGGTGCCGCACGACTTAGGCAAAACCAGCTAAGTTCGTGTCAGTATGGGGAGAGCTACCCAGCTGTTGAATACTAAGGACACGAACAGGGGTACACAGGTAATAGCCATTTTATTTCGAAGAACTTAGTTTTGGACGAAGCCAATGGTGAAGCAATATACATGCAGGCAAGGTCATACTTATGATAGGTTTGAGATGTTCTTGTCTATTTGGTCCTCAATACATTATGATTTATTATGTGCAATTAATTTGTAGATTAATTGTTTATTAAGAAGTTGCTGTATTTTTATATTATTGTTTTTATGTTTCCAAAATAAAGGAGTTGTTATTAACAACAACTTATGTAGCATATTCTATTTTTGCAGCGTTGAGAATTCTGAATATTTATCTGATCTTCTCAGAGCCCGAAATATTCCTCATAATGTCCTCAATGCAAGGCCAAAGGTGTTTCCACATTTTTGGATCTATCATAATCATATTATTTAGATATTTCATCTTAAATACATTATAGCAGAATTTTTCTGCTTATACTTGTGCTTGATGTTATAATCTGTGTCTATAATTGTTCTCCAGTATGCTGCACGGGAGGCTGAAATTGTTGCCCAAGCTGGTAGAAAATATGCAATTACAATATCTACTAACATGGCAGGCAGGGGCACTGATATCATTCTTGGTGGTAACCCAAAGGTCTGCTCATGATTCGTCTCCAATGTGCATATCCTTCTCAAATCTTACCTTACAAATTATAGCTCATAAATTATGGACCGAAGGCTGATAATCCATTTTGGAACAATAGGACAGATGGTTGTCTGTTGTCTTTATTTATTGTAGTCATTAACTGTTATGCAATGCCACTGCATAAGTATCTCGTCTGTTGTTAAGTATTACTAGATGCTTATTATTGTCTTGGAGATACTTAAACTTTATGCTTTATAAGTGAGTACTTTTTTGCTGTCTCAAGATGCTTGCTAAAAAACTAATAGAGGATAACTTGCTGCCTTTTATGGCACAAGAGGCTCCAGATGTTGAAAATGATGGCGAGCAAATTTCTCAAAAGGTGATTACTAAGTCCTCTTTATCATACAAGTTACCTATGCACATGTTTGTTTTTATGTGTAAATATTTCTTATTTCTAAAACTTTTGGAAATGTCACACAGGGTTTCTCAAAGATAAAAATAGGACCCTCATCTTTAGCATTGGTTGCGAAGGCTGCACTTATAGGTAAGTATTTGGATTTTATTGTGTCACACTCATTGATGATAGTATGTTTATCTTACATATATTTGTATATTTATCTTCCTGAGATTATGTCTTGTAGCAAAACATGTGTGCAAAAGCAAGCGAAATGATTGGCCATATGGGAAGGCAAAATCTGTTATCGCTGAGTCCATACAAATGAGTCAATCACTTGGAATGGAAGGACTCGATAATCAATTGGAAGAAGATTCAGAGATTTATCCCCTCAGTACTGCAGTAGCACTTGCTTACCTCGCTGTCTTGAAGGACTGTGAAACACATTGTTTTAATGAAGGGGTGGAAGTGAAAATGTTGGGTGGGCTCCATGTGATTGGGACGTCATTACATGAGTCTCGCCGAATAGATAATCAAGTAAGTTGCTCTGATCTCATAATCACTAAAGAAGTTAATTATATGTATTAAATTCTACTTATTAGTTAATTGCTGTAGCGTCCTTTTGTTTCATATTGTTATTATGGTACTGATAGAATAAGGAATTTTGAATAACATGCTTATTAGTTAATTGCTGTAACATCCTTCTGCTTCTCCTCGTCCTCTACCACCACCTCTTCCTCATCTTCTTCTTCCCCTCCTCCACCTCATCTTCTTCTTCGCCTCCTCCACCACCTCTTCTTCTTCTTTTACTCTTCTCCCTCTTCCCCTCCTTCCTCTCCTCTGCTACCTCCTCTACATCTTCTCCTCCTCCATCACCTCCTCTTCTCCTCCCTATCCTTCTTCTCTTCCTCACTTGTCCACCTCCTACTCATCCTTGTAGCCATCGCCATGTCATCTGCATCATGACCGCCTTCTATCACGTCGCCTCCTCGTTGCCTATCTTCTCTCTTTGTTTTTTTGGTATGACGAGTATCGACTCATATCGAGTGTCATTATATCAACTTGTGTTAGTACCATACTGATCCAGCCATCAGCTGATTTGGCATTGGATTGGAATCTTAATCCATGGTCTTGACTTAGCAAGTAGGTATTTTTCTTAGCTTATATTGGAACCTTAAATCTCCAGTCCAAGCTTTTTTATTGCCTACTGATTTTAATTTTTTTATAAGCTAAATTTGTTTGCTGCCAAAAGTTTTGACAACTTCGTAGTTTTTTTCTTTCTTCTATTTCATCCCTAAACCTTGGTATCAAGGTTTAAATATTGGTCAGACTGGTTTGTATCGGTAGATATTTACCGGTTCGACCAATTACCGATATAGAAATCCATAGCTTGATACAGCTACATATCAGTTATTTTTTATTTAACGATATCAGGTAATATGAGTCAGTTTAATACGTAGGTACCTTACCAGTCAATAGGTTACCGTAACCTTTTCGACCAAGGTATACATCTTGTTTGATATTACACCTTGGACTTAAACAAAATATACCATGTGTAATGATGCTTGGTGACTATCATTGCTAGGTACCTTACCAGTCAATAAGTTCCGAAACCTTTTCAACCATGGTATACATCTTGTTTGGTATTACATCTTTGACTTAAACAAAATTTTTGAATATCATGCGTAATGATGTTTGGTGACTCTCATTGCTAGGAGTCTTAAACTAGTTGAAATTCTGAACACCAACATGTCCATTTGTTGACCAAGGCCATTAACTTCCTCAATCCCATAAAAATCATTCCGTGCTTCCTGTCATCATGAATTTTATAATTTTCCAGTTTAGCCATCATCTTTGATCATAGTGGTCTACTCAAAGCATTTGATTGCTATGTAGGGAATCCTTGATGATGAATTATCCTTGGTGGTAAATATGAGTTCCATGTATTGTTTTAATGGATTTGCATTTGAGAACTGTTTCAATATGTGCCGTGTTCCCAGCTTAAGGGACCGTATCTTCTCTAAAAGCTTCAAAGTGATACAAGAGAGTGCTTCCAAAACCTTAAGATTTGCATAAGCTACCAAGGTGAGCTGTAAAAGAGTTGAAATATGGGTATTATGTGGTCAGCTACAGATAAATGTATTCTTAAGAAAGAGTTGAAAACCAAACTTAGAGCGTTCATTGTTGCTTCTGTCCCACAAAGTGGTGAGGGGGATAGAACTAATAGCACAATACGTGTGGTCTTGTAAGTTGAGAAAATAATTTGGCAGGAGAAGCTTTCAACATATTATGGGAAGAACAAATGATTTTCTAAGAGCATGAAAAGCATGCCAAAGACAACATTGAAGAGACATCAGATGCCAAAGTAAACCCCTGAAAAAATAAATCTTAATTTTAGTTGCTGGAGTTGCTGAAATTCAGGATCTGCCAAGTCGAATCAGTTATAGGCATATAGATTGTATATAAAATAATGGGTGATTGTGCTATATTTGCATCACAAAGTTAGAGGACACTAAATAGTTTAATTACTTAAATTTGGTCACATCTTATCTTTTTTTTTTAAATTTCGGGCACAAGTCATGTAGTAGTTCCTAGGTCTATGTCAGGTCAGAAAGGAAGAGAGAAGAGTTTAAGCCTGATTGTGTGGAGGCTTCAAATGCCTGTAACCATGACATCAGGCTCAAGGATTTTGCTAGTTAGCACAAACCAAAAATTGGCCTGGCATGCATCAACACAGGCACATATTGGCATGACTTTCATGTCCCTAACATTGAAGAAAGGTATGGCAACTTTAATTTGGTCCTTATTAAGGTTTCAAATACTGGTTGAATTGGTAAATATTAATTAGTATTTACTGAACCTACCAAGCACCAGCACAGATGACTTGGCTTGGTACCATTCAGTATTATACTGCAATTTTGTTCCATAAAAGGAAAACATAGAAGAGTTAAACATTTAATTAAAATCATGTATGGAAGGATTTTTTTTTTAATTTTTCATTTGGCAAGTCAAGTCATTGACTAGTTATAAATATCACCTTGGTGGATATTTTGATATCTAAGGTCCAAAACTGATATCAAATATCAAAAGAAGCACAACAAGAAAATCCATATATAACAATAATCTTCAGCAAGGTCTAGTCTAAGAAAAATAGAGAACTAAACTCTGATTTGGTTAATAATTTACTGTCATTATGCATGGATGAAAAAAAGTCAGATACACTCCAAAATTTTCTGTCCTCATCACAGTATACTTGTATATCTTCTGGTGTCATCACAAGAATTTTCCTCTAACTAGAATAGTTAATTTAATTGTTTGACTTTCTATTTACTTGGACCTTTATTAGAGACACTTCATGTAAGATCTATTATTTTTTATGATTATATTTTTCATTTTTAGCTCCGTGGTAGAGCAGGACGACAAGGTGACCCTGGCTCAACAAGGTTTATGGTGAGGTACTGTTTTGTCAACAATAGATCTTCTTGTTGGATAGTATCAACTTACTGGACAAAGTACCTTGCATATATTGTGCGATAATTGATGTACTTGCATATTCAAGATAAACTTCATAGTGCAATATATTTGTTAATGATATTGTTTTAATCTGTGAGAGATTGGTTCGGGTGCATTCTTAACCTGAATAATGAGAAACTTTAGAAGCCAAGGTTTAATGACCAATTAAAATTGAGAATGAATGTATGAAATATAACTTTAGCAATATTAACAGAAAATTCAAGGTTATAGTTAAGATGAATGGAAAGGAATATGTTAGAAGTGAAAGGTTTAATTATTGGGGGTCTACTGTTCAGTAAGTAGGGAAGATTGACATAATACTTATTTTAGAGTTAAAAGAGAATGATTAAAGTGGAGAGGGATGTAGAGAGTAATGTAATTGCTGAGTTACCCCCTAGATTAAAAGGAACATTCTATAAGATATATAGTAATAAGGGTGATTGTGTATAGATTAGATGATGATTAGGAAAGAAACATATACAATTAAGATGGTAAGGTTGCTAGAAAAGATACATTAAGATGGACATATATTTGTGAACAATTAAACCTACTTTTGATTGAGGATGAACCAAGGAAAACTGTTAGAGGTGAAATGAACATGTCTGTTGGAGACCTATAAATACACTACTGAAAGAGACAAATCTATCAGAATTACTGGCGCAAGAAAGGTTGATGAAATTCTAAAGAATATTTCATGGCTCTTAGTTTGACTAGCATTGTGCCCTCATTTAAAATTTTTGAAAATAATGTTAGTGCAGTGGAGACATGCTAATTCTACCTTGGACTCTTTTCCTGCTGTTCATGTGACTTCATTTCTCTCTTGAAACAGATGTAACATAGATCTAGGGTTTAAATATCATTTTGATCTTGAAAACCAATCATGAGTGCTATTACATGTCAATCTAGGTAGATTGTGAATTAATTGTTCTGAATGTTAGATAAACTTTTCCTGCTGAAGTCACAGTTGGGGTTTAGTAGAAAAGCTGAAAATAAACACCTTTGTTTTTGAACATTCTTTTGTTGAAGTGCTTCTGCTTGGACTAAGTTTCAAACCAACCTGCTATATCTGTTTGTTTTTCTGTGTTGTCCTTTTTGCTCCCGTACATAAACTAAGTTCTAGTTTAATGGAATAGCTTACAGGATGAGATGTTTCAGAAGTTCAATTTTGATACTGAGTGGGCTGTGAAACTCATATCAAAGATAACAAATAATGAGGATATACCAATTGAGGGGCACACAATTGTGAAACAGGTCTTCTCATTTAAATCACTATCGTTGTCGTGTTATTTTGCTCTAAATCAATGCAACTGGCTCAGTGCTTGCCTGATTTACTAAAAATTTTACAGCTTTTGGCTCTTCAAATAAATGCAGAGAAGTACTTCTTTGGCATAAGGAAGAGTCTTGTGGAGTTTGATGAAGTCCTGGAGGTAGGATCTTTCAAGCTCATTAAATTTGTATTGACCCTATAACATAATTATATACAAATCATATTGATCTTTTGTAATCATGTTTTCGTTGATTATTAACAAGCTAAACCCCTTTTTGACATGATTTTTCTTAATATTGTGCAGAAGTTGATAATATTTTATTTAGCTATTCAGATTTCAAATGACCATACATCTGAATGATATAATGCTTAAAATATGACAAAACGGTGTCATTTTCCTTTCTTGTTTTTGATATCTTGTTTTCTTTATCTTGCTTACAAGTTACTAGGTTGGGTTATAAAAAAGATTTTTCTAGTATTGTTACTAGTATTCTGACTCATTTGTTGAACGCTTAAGAAATTCAAATAAATATATATAAATATATATAAATATATAAATATATATAAATATAAATATAAATATAAATATATATATATATATATATATATATATATATATATATATATATATATATATGTATATAATATTTGCTTTAAAACAACATGCTGAACTGAATAGGTTTAAAGTTGAGCCTATGAATGAGAAAAGGTTATTTAATGCTTCTCGGAAAATTTCCCGTGCTGGTTAGGCAACTGCAGAAAATAACTTTTTGAAGGTTACAGCAAGACATAACCTGGTACCATCAAGTTGCTGTAAAAGAAAGTCCATGCTTCATCCCAGGACCATGAGTTAAATCTCCTGTGTTCCTCTTGGTATTTACTGGTCCGAGAGTCAATGGGTACGAGGGATTTCATCCAATTTGGTTCAAAATCAGACTTATTGTCTAGTTTGTTCACCATACTGGGCTTACCAAGCAATAAGCAGGCTGATATCGGGCTATATTGGCAGTAGGCTTACCGGTACCGAACTGGAGTTCTTTAAGGTTTTTGCTGCAAGTTGTTTTTCGTTTTTTTACCTTTCTTCTTATTCTTCTTATCTCTTTTTCTCTCCATCAGGCTATCTCTCTCCCCACCCCCCCTTTGCTTGGTTTGGTTCAAATCAGACTTACTGCCTAGTTTGTTTACGATACTGGCCTTACTGAACAATAAGCATACCAATATTGAGCTGTATCAGGCAAAGGCTTAACAGTATTGCTGATAGATGTCTTTCTCTTCTTCTTCTTCTTCTTCTTCTTCTTCTCCTCTCTCCATCAGGTTCTCTCTCACTCACTCTCTCTCTCTCTCCACCTCCATTGCATCACCATCGTCTCCCCATCCATCACATTACCACCATCTTCTCACTACTGCGTCGCTGCTCCCTCTTCCCTGTTGCATCACTGCCTCCGCCTCCCTGTTGCAGCGCTAGCATCTCGTCCTTGTTGTGTCGCTTCTGCTTCCTTCCTACAGTTGCTGCAAACTCCTATTTACGCATGTTGTTGTCTCCTTGTCCTCCATCGTCTTCTCCTGTGCCATCTTTCTCCTTCTCATCCTGCTCCTTTGCCTCCTGCTCTCTCTCTGTCTTCTATTGACTGTTGGTACACTGTACTGAACTATACTGGTGTGGCCACTGGCCAGTTTTGGACTTAGATTCTAATGCATGTCCACAATGATGATGAAACAAGAGGCTTCCATAGTAGAACCCACTTCTTTAATAGGTCATTTTCGATGCCTCTTCTCATTAACAAAGTGGTTCCTCAAATGTCAATGGCATAGTTGAATGAAATCTATATAGGCTAGTATACCAAATACTCAACTTATAAATTAAACTTTGAACTTAGTCACAAGGAATTGGTCACAATCTTTGACTTCATTCTGTTAGTACCTGTAGCAGTATATTTTTTTCTACACTGCTTTAACAATTTTGGTTAAATTTACTTGTAAAATTTAGTGTTAATATATCCTTCATATTGTTTCAAAGAAGAACAATTGAGGAAAACACTTATTATGGCATTGTGACTCTTTTTAAGTTTCCTTTCTCTATTGGGTGTTTGATTACTTGTTTGTTATTTTAATCAAGGATTGAAATATCATACCATACTAGAGTTTTGACATTCGCTTGGTACGGTATGGTACTGTATACAGAGTGATATATCGTCGATATATATATATATATATATATATATAATAAAAACATTTCGGTGACGCCGCCTCTCTTCTCCCCACGCGAGGCAACTTCGCCTCATTTTTCTTTATATATAATCTTTTATTTATATATATATATTTATATAGATTTATTTATATATAAAAGTTAAAAAAAATATGCGACGTCGCATATATATATATATATATATATATAAATAAAAAATACCGTCCGGTAGCAGACGGTCCGTGTACCGGTTTGTTGACGGACTAGTACGTACCGTCTGATACGGGCGGTATTATTCGAAATTGAAGACCTTGATTTTAACCATATGTTTTTTGACTTAATAGGTCCAGAGGAAGCATGTCTATAGCCTTAGACAACTGATATTAGCAGGTGGCTCTGAAAGCTGCTGTGAACAAGTATTCCAGTGAGTTTAATTTATTCTCTTGGATATATATATGTGTGTGTGTGTGTATATGGTATTGACGCTACTGGCACACCTTTTTGAGACATTTGCTTGTGTTTCGACTAACGCTTATCTGTGTTCAATGTATTCACTCGCCTGTTTAGTTTTCTGTGGATGCCAGTATAGCACATTATATCGTAGGGTGCAGAAATGTTACAGTAAAACTCGATGTCTTATTCAGTTTGTTTATTACCTTTAGTACCATGGTTATACAATGTTATGATGAGACTACCGAAGTGCTATATTAGTTTAGTGCTTATTTGTTATTCTGTATTAGTAAGGAGAATGTTCAGAAATCTTTTTTCAAAGCTTGAGATATAATATTTGAATATTTTCTAAAGATATAATAATAAGCAGATTTTGTCATTTGTTTCATAACTTGTGCATCATCATCGTTGTTGGATTTTTAGGATTTCTCATATTGCTGATTTCAATTCAAAGAGACTGTTTGTGCATGATCTTTCTGTGACTGTAACATCAACCAAGAAAATATATACAAACCTCACTGGCACCCTCTTAACAGTCTCTTTACCAACTTTATGTTGACATGAAAATTTTGAAGTCACTAAATTGATCATGAAAATGACATTGATTGACATTCCTGTTTCTTTGGCAAATCTAGAAATCAACTTTCTGTATGTTTTCATTTTCATTTTTTGTTATTAGATGCATCTCGATCCCAACAGTGTCCAAATGATTGCACCCTGCCTTTTGTATGGATGCTCCCAACAGTTATGAGTATGATCTAGTTATGAGTATGATCTGTTTGTTTTGCATGTCTCTGGTGCTTTGCTTTTACATCCACTAGGTACAGCCAAACTTTCAGTGTCCAAGCAGTTGCCATTTAACAAAGCTCTTCTTCAATAAGGGCTGTTGGAAACTTTGTGTTGCTTCCTTCCTGTTTCATTTACTTTCTGTTTAAGATCAAGCTACGTTGTCCCTCATGTTTTCTCTACTTTCTGTTATACAAAGTTGCATAGAAATATGTTTGTTTTTTGTTTTCTTATTTTTCAGAAGAAAAGATGTCAGTAGACATCCATATATATTTTTCATTAATAATTTGTGATAAATTGTATAAAAGAACCCTACTGTGGAAATAAAGCAAAAAAATGAAAAGTTCACATAGTGTCAAATAGAGGGTGGGTTGGTAACACTGTAAGGTTGTTCCTTTGCAATTAGGTGATTATAAGGTGTGGTCTCAGAAACATCATCCTTGCTTGCCTGGGTAAGGTTGCATAAATTTAGGTTCTTTGTGCTTCAGGTTGTTCTTTGTTTTACAAGTATGCCAAATAAATCAGAAAATAAGAACACAGAAGAATAGAAAAAACAGAAGGGAAAACAGTTTCTCATACTGTATGAGGTAACAAGGAATTAGGAATACCACATGTATCACATGCCATATAGGAAGGTCACATAAATTATAAAAGACTCTTATGGAAGCTTTGGATGGGGGGATTCATGATTCCAGAAGGTAGATTTCTGATCTACATAAAGTGCCAGAGCTTTATGGTCATCTGAATTGAAGATTCTACTGTTTTTCGATAAAAAAAATCTTTTGAGCACAGGCAAAAAATGAAAAGAGAACATGGAAAATAAAAAAAATGATCAAGGAAGCTGTGATTAGAAATATATATAGTCCTAGAGAACATATAATAAATTTTTTTCTTTGCTGTTTAGAATTGGATTTCTTTCATTATTATCTCCAACTTATTGATGCAAGAATGTCCAACCAGTAGAGAATTATGTAATATAGGTTAATCCTGTATTGTGCTTGTTAGTCAGAGGCCTTTTTTGGCTTTCAGATTGTCAACACTTCTATTCACATAGTTTTTTCTTTTTAAAAATTTTGAAGATTCCATTGGCTGAGAATTTTCATTTTTTTTTGCCTCAGATCAAACATATCCCAACTCTTATTTTAAAATCTACTTTTGGACTTGAGTTTTTCTCTTGATTGTCAATTAGTCCATCAAGGGGTTTTAAATGCTTAAATTCCTTGTAGATACATGCAAGCAGTAGTTGATGAAATTGTCCTTGAAAATGCTGATCCAGAAAAGGTATTGCGACCTAATCACTAAATGAATCTTAGTTATCTCTAGAATTTTGATATATCAGTTCTAAATGCCTTCTTCCTCTTGTAAAGCATCCTAGTAATTGGAGTTTGCGGAAACTCATGGATGAATATATTCAGATTGGCGGAAACATATTGGCAGGTATTGCAACTAAGTATCTGGGTTTTACTTCAAAACTAATGTCGCATGGAAGTTTTTGACAAAAGAAATATTTGTAATTTGCAGAATCATTTGCAGAGGTCAGGGAAGAGGAACTACTGATGTCCCTTGAGCAAATTCATGGGTTACGTATAATGGAGGTGGAAAATTTCTCTCTTCCAAACTTGCCTATACCTCCAAACACATTCAGAGGAATCCGCAAGAAAATATTGTCTTTAAGACGTTGGCTTGGTATCTGTACTGATGAGACAATAAAGTAATTTCCTTCAGATAATATCAGCATTAAGATGCACTTCACTTAATTTTGTCAGCAAATATCTACACGTACACATATTTGAAAGTTTGTGGTTCATACAATGTAGGAAAGGAAGATATCAAGGGACCACTAACCTTCTTCGCAAGTATCTTGGAGACTTTTTAATTGCTTCTTATTTAGAAGTTGTACAAGACTCTGGTTATGATGATTCATACATTCAAGAAATTGAGGTAACATGGTTTTTTATTTTTTTACTTTGGACATCAACCTTCCCCAGATCCCCATATTGGGCCTTGTGTACTAGATTCATGATATTTTTCCAGTTTTCATGAATTAGCATTTTCCATTCTTTAGCTGTGAAAATATTATCTCTGGCTTAGCACACTCCAAGGTGCTTTTTTTAAATTATTCAAGACTTGTTAAGAAAAATCTCTCATGTTGCAGTTTCCTTTTTAGTTCTTTTACGCCATAGGATCAATGATGTATAATATGAAGAAAACTAGTTCACAAAAAAAAAGACTGAAAGAGTCCTCAATGTCAATTCCAGAATAGCGTGATACTGTTATGTATCTGTAGCTGTGGAGTTCATAATATCGTTTTGGCATAATGTTGAGATCAGACTTCTAAGGCCTATTAGTGAGTTTGTGTGATGCTTACACCCTGAAAGATTTGTGAAAATCAAGTAGAAAAATGATTGAGTCGTTTTGTGGTAGGTCTTGGCAAATGTTATCTGACGGATGGTTCTTTTTTTCCCGTTCTAGCAGCATATTCAGGTACTTTATGTATGAGCACTATAGTGTTTAACTTTTTGTAGTCCGTGAAACACTGTCGTGTTTAAGCAGCATAAAATAATGATGATTTCAAATAAAGCAAAACTGTCATTCTGATTTTAAATTTTAAAAAATAAAAATAAAAATGTTTTTGTTACAATTTGTCATTTACATCTTATAAACCACTGTTACATTAATTTCAAATTATTTTTTGTGTCACTTTCTTCCTTCTAGATATTCCTAATATTCCTAATATGGAGGCAATTAGCCAAGTTTCTACCAAAGTTCAATTTAGGTTTTGGATCTCGAGTCTTTGCACACAGCTAATTGTCTTGGTTGCACTGGGCTTGATGATGAGTTTTGTGTAGAATTCATTTTTAGCTTAAGAAAACCACAATATTGAACTATGTAGTTTCTTAGAATGTGTGTATGTTTCATACTGGTGTTGCTATTGAGGATTCTAGGTTCTATGAAAATTTGCTTGGGTGCTGTCATGCCTGCATAAGACAGGGCCACAAGCATTTTTGAGGTTCTCTTGTTTTGAAAATGATTCACAACTTAGAAATATTGTGTTTTTGCAGTTACAGAAGGTTCCTTAGATTTTGTAGAAATAAATAATGAGACATCAAAATGTGCTTCCTCCAAGGTCACTACCGCATTGACAAATTTCTTCTGTTAACCTACTGGACCAAAAATTTCTTATTCTAATATCTAACATTAGTTGTGTAGTTGTCCCCCTTAATCTTGAAATTGCTTATATTGACCCTTCAAATTTTAGATTCCTTAAGATATATACCTCACATCACAATCATCCATTTAACCCAAATTTATAATGGTTAAGCCAATCTAGGCATGGCTAATTAAATTTTAATTTATAATATCTGATATAATATGAAAATACAAAACTTCAACTCATCTTCAACAAGGATACAGTGGGGGCTTGCAATTCACAGGATGGTGCCGGCTAGGTAACAATGGCCTGTCCTCGGCTACTGGCCAGCAGTGTTTTGCCACAGTGAGGCTGCTAGCCAGGTGTAGGGATGAGTCTGTTTGGTACATACACCTACATGATTTGCATAAGCCAGATTAGGGTACCCGTATCAATTGTTGGTCGAGTTACATGTTTGTTCTTGGAAAATGCACATTTTGTTGATATTTTGTTATGATCAAATTGCAGAGAGAAGTTATTGTGAAGACACTAGATTCTTTTTGGAGGGACCATTTGATAAATATGAACAGGCTCAGTTCAGCGGTAACTTTATACTTCATGAATCAAGTTTTATCTCACCTATTCCACTTGCTTGAAGACATCATCAAATGACACATTTAAGAACTGTATGGCAGGTGAATGTCCGGAGCTTCGGGCACAGAAATCCGCTGGAAGAGTATAAAATAGATGGGTGTCGATTTTTCATCTCAATGCTTAGTGCCACTCGAAGAATGACTGTAGAATCATTACTCCATTATTGGTCATCTCCGATGGAATCCACTGACTTGTACACACCCTGAAAGTCAAACATGTAGGTTTGTAAATTCTTTCTTCCTTGTCCTACTGATGCTTTGTTATATTAAGTTCAGTTTTGCAAGAACTGTATATTTAAATCTTTATTCTTCCAGGTGTGCCTTGGTTTTCTTCAGTTGATAGCTTAGTGTTGCACTTCTTTATGACTCGGATGGTTTGTTTTGCTTCAACTTCTTTTTGTTGGACAGGAAGAAAAAGTATCCACTGGACATGACTGCTTTGCTGTGTTTATTGCATGAACACGTGCGCCTCTTTTGCTGGGGTTTATCGAGTTGCAGTAAACTTGGGGCTTTGATCATAAGAGCACTCGGGAAATTTATTCACAGGAGTAGTGATGGAAGTGAGACTATGCTTAGCCCAGCATCGACTGCCACGGTCTTACCATCGGTGCTTGATGGTGGTGGCACAAATCCATCAATTTGCCACCATCTGTATGTATGTCCCCATTATTTGAGCCATGTTATTGTTGTTTCTGCATAATTTTGATGCTGGATGCCATGTAAGCGTTTCTCTAATACAATTTTTGCTACTGAACTTTAAAATGGCTTGCACGATGCCATATCTTGGGGTGGGCTTGGCACAGGATTGTTCCATTACCATCGTAACATCGATTAGGTGTGCTGCACTAATTAAATAGTTTTACCAAAGTCCTCTATAGAAGGATAGTTCGATCGAGTATGTACCTTGATTATGTACCTTGGCTTGCAACGACAACGTGGTGCCTTTTCTCCGCATGTTCGATCGAGTCAAAACGAGATAGGTGATAGATACCTCACCGTCGCCTGGTGATAGAATGCAACTGAGACATGCCATGTATCGACAGCATGCATCAACATCAAGAAGCAACTCAAAAGCTTCCAGCTTGAACACCACATGTTACCAAGACAGACGCATGCCTGGTTGGTTTGCATCTCGACTGAGTCTGGGGAGGTGTCATTGGCGACTCAAAGTTCGTAATGGGATCCCAAACACCGCATAAATTTGTGTTGGATGCCCGACACTGCATCAGTGTGTGTCGTAATGTGTGCCCGATCCGCACCACCTACTAGCCATCGGCAAGACAAAAGGCAGTGCCAAACAGCATTCCGCAAGCTTGCAGCTACGTGACCGAACAACACAGACTTTCAACTATTATGTCGTGCTTGGCGAGTAGTGTTAGAGCTAGTCTAAGGAAATTTACCAAAGGCTAATTTTGATAACTCAATAAAGATAATAAAGCAAAAAAATAAATGAGACAAGAATATCATATTTACGTGGTTCGATCAATTGAACTACATCCACGAACGAAGGAGGAGCAAATCATTACTATAAAAAAGGGACTATTACAAATGCCTTAGGAAGATGTTCCTAAGTCATAAAACACCTGAAACTACTGAACAAGAAAAGCCTAAAGCAAACAATTAGGTTTTCTTGTGGTGCATCTGACTTCAAAGCCTAGGCCCTTATTTATAGTTTAAACAGGAGATACCAAACTTGATTTTCCTGACGTGGGACTTGCCAAACGAACAAATCTCCACCTTGGCATGTCCCAACAAAATTTGCTCCACCTTTTTCACAAAAACTCCAATGGGCAATCACCAACAATGAACACCAACTAAGTCCAAGCACTGCTTGAATTTGAAAATCGAAAGAGACTTCGTAAGCATATCAGCTAGATTGTCCTTCATATGAATTTTCTTACCCGAAGACGACTTCACAAGATCCCAAGTTCTATTCCGATGGAGAGATTCAATTTTTTCATTCATCGCAATCAACCACTTAGCGGAATTATCACAAAAAACTGCATCTAAGTAGGTAGTAGGCTCACCAACTTCACTTGTTTCTTCTACAACAGACAAAGCATATGCAACCAAATTTGCATATCTTTGTGGTGGTCGAATATCACTCCGTGGTCTATCCTTGGTTATAGAATATTGCTCTTCCTCTATATCATCTTTGTCAGTAGATTCGGGACCATCTACTAGCATTCTTTGAGTAGAAGAGTTCAACTTTTACTTTGTACAACTAGTAGATTCCTCTTTGGAAGATAACATAGACAATTCATCAAAAGTAACATCTCTACTGATTACAAATTTTGAGGATTTCGGATCAAAACACCATAATCTGTGTCCTTTCACGCTAGAAGCATACCCAAGGAAAATACACTTTTTCGCTCGAGGCTCTAATTTTCCTTCATTTACATGCATGTATGTTGGGCACCCAAAAATGTTTAAATTAGAGTAATCAGCAGGAGTACCTGACCAAACTTCCTCAGAAGTTTTAAAGTTAAATGCTACAGAAGGAGCGCAATTGATAACGTAACATGTCATATTAATCACCTTTGCCCAAAAGTCCTTTGTCAACTTTGCATTTGAGATCATACACCTTGCTCTCTCCAAGAGTGTTCTATTCATACGTTCGGCCACACCATTTTGCTGAGGCGTCATCCTAACAGTGCGATGCCGAACAATTCCTTCATTTTTGCAGAATTCATCAAAGTCACTTTCACAAAATTCCATGTAATTGTCTATTTGAAGCCGCTTAATCTGTTTACCTGTTTGCTTCTCAATCAAAGTCTTCCATTGCTTAAAGGTTAGAAAAACATCATTTTTATGCTTCAAAATAAACCCAAATTTTTCTGAAATAATCGCCAATGAAAGTTAACATATACTTGGCACCACCCTTAGACTGAACATGAGTTGGACCCCAAAGGTCTGAATGAATATAGTGAGTACATTTCATTTTGTGAACTGCCAGAGAATTAAAGCTGACTCTTTTCTGCTTTCAAAAAATGCAGTGTTCATAAACATCTAGTGGCCCAAGACTTTGTCCGCAAAGAAGACCCCTTTTGCTCAATATGCTCAAACCTTTTTCGCTCATATGACCCAAACGCATATGTCATAATTTGGTGATGTCAGAATCAGACAATAATGATGACGAGACTGCAACTGAGCCTGTGACAGTAGTTCCCTGCAAAATATACAAGCTACCAAACCTACAAGCTTTCATAACAACAAGGGCACTTCTAGAAACTTTCATAATTCCACCTTCAGTTGCATATTTACACCCAAGGGCCTCTAGGGTGCCTAAAGAGATGAGATTCTTTTTAAAATTAGGAACATGTCTAACATTAGTGAGCGTCCTCACAATACCATCATGCATTTTAATTTGTATTGTGCCTCTACCAACAACATCACACACGGCATTATTGCCCATCAAAACAATTCCACCATTACAAGATTCATATGTGGAAAACAATTTTCTATTGTGACACATGTGATAAGAACAACTCAAATCTAAAATCCATTCATTTTTAGACCTTGTCCTGTCATCAGTAGTGTTCGTGTAAATAACTTTATACCATGGCCTCGGGGCCGACACGGCTTGTTTTGGGTCTGAATGGCGGGGATCAGGCTCAAGATCTCTCGGGGTTGCTGATGTGGGCGGTCGTGTGGATCGGATCACGTCGAGGCTCGTTGGGACGTCCCACGTGGAAGGGTCCCTCTCCTCGGCGTTGATGGGGAAGTAGCTCCGTCGTCGTACCTACACACAGGTCGGGTCGAAGCTCGGCCCAACCCCTCCGACGATCAAGTCAGATGATGTGAAGAGGTTTTTTTTGTGTGTGTTCACCCCCGTCTCCTCTCAGGAGCGGGGTTTTTATAGAGTGACTTACTGTGTCGGATGTGCCTGTTTTGCAAGGAGTAGGATCGTACTCCCGGCCACGTCTGACAGCGGTGTTGGCATGGCGTGAAGGGTTGGGCCTGAGCAGGACGTTAATGCGCCTTGGCCGGCGTTCTGGTCAGTTTGATCAGGTGCTGTCAGGTCGATTGAGGCGTGAGGCGTCATCCGGAGCAGTTGACGTCAACCCGAGTCTTGTTGCCATTATTACCCTCATCAAGTTGTAAAGAAAATGTTTCCATCATTCTCATCAGCTGGTACACTAGCTTCAGTGGACTTAGTAGTTTTCTCAATAATTTTTTCCTTTTGCTTTAATTTATTTTTTAATTAAATTATCACGTTGGGAGTCAAGACAATGATCACGTTGGGAGTTTGAGAGTTCGACGGAAGTTCGGACAGTCGTCGGAGGTTCTACGGGAACAAATCTGAGAAGTCCATAAGCTTGCCAAAGAAGCTCGTCGGAACTCGCCAAGTGGATCGTCGCAAGTCCAGGAGTTTGCCGGAATAATGTGCCCCATTTTATGACAATATCTGCACTCCAAATTTTTATGTATGGATTTAGATCTAGATTTAGATCTACTATTATCAAATTCCATTTTATCTGTTCTCCCCCTGACAACCAGACCCTCAGCCTAATTCCCTCTACTTTCCCCAGTGATATCCCTGTTTATTTGCTCCTTAGATTTTAGTGCAGATTTAATTTTCTGATACGAAATTGTTTCTTTTTCATAAATCATAGTATCACGGAAATACTTAAAGGATTGGGGAAGAGAACACAAAAGTAATACAACCTTATCCTCGTCATCAATTTTCGCATATATATTCTCCAAATCCATAACTAAGGAATCAAATTTATCAAGATGTAAGAGTATAGATGTACCTTCAGTCATCCGAAGCATATACAAACTCTGCTTCAAGTAGAGATGATTCTCCACTGTCCTCTTCATATATAAGGTTTTAAGTTTGTCCCACATGCTCTTAGCCGTAGTCTCCGTAGCTACCTCCTGTAAAACCTCATCAGAGAGATTTAGAATAATGCTTGATCGAGCCTTCTTATCCATACCCGCAAGATTTTCCTTTGATGTACCATCTGGAATGTTCTCAGCTCCCTGTAGTGCCAAATCAACTCCATCTTGAACTAGAATGGCCTCCATCTTAAGTTGCCACATGCCGAAGTTGACATTTCTGTCAAATTTCTCGATAACAATATTTGTTATTGTCATCGTTGCCAAAAGATCCCGAAACCAAGCTCTGATACTAGTTTGTTAGAGCTAGCCCCAGAAAATTTACCAAAGGATAATTTTGGCAACCCAATAAAGACAATAAAGCAGAAAAATAAAAGAGACAAGAACACCAGATTTACGTGGTTCGATCAATTGACCTACATCCACGGACGAAGGAGGAGCAAATCACTAATATAAAAAAGAGACTATTACAAATACCTTAGGAAGATGTTCCTATGCCATAAAACACCTGAAACTACTAAACAAGAAAAGCCTAAAGCAAACAATTAGGTTTTCTTATGGTACATCTGACTTCAAAGCCCAGACCCTTATTTATAGTTTAAACAGGAGATACCAAACTTGATTTTCCTGATGTGGGATTATGTGGGACTTGCCAAACTAACAAGTAGTAATAGCTTGGCATGTCAGAGTGGCAGCATTCGGAGTTGCGCCAGTTGACTATGCTTCGATGGGGCGACAAGGTAGGTCGGCATCTCCAATCTACATCGACAACTATATCATGCTTTCGTAAGGAGGCTACTCAATATTGTCGATCAGGTGCACATCATATTACAACTGCTTATTCTTTGATGAGGTGAAGTCATGACTAGGCATGGCCTAAGTTATGGCCACAAAGTGTGTATACCATTGTAGAGCTCGACAATTGTAGTATCCCCCTTCGGTCACGAACGACTATCGCTCTATCATATCTTATTTATATATACGTAGCAAAGATGTTCATTATAATATCTATATATTTTTTATTTGTTCATGTCTTAGACGGTATGTAAGGGATTTGGAGAAGGTTGGATATCCCCATTTTCAATACGTTTTGTATCTCTTCCTAATTTATAAGCACAACTTATATGCCACAATTATTATGTAGAGGTAGTTTAGAAAAATAGAGCCTTCAACCTGCAGGGATTTCCACGAAGGAAAGTGATCTCAAAATGTCAACCATTTTGGACCTTTGGAGACCCCAAGGTAGCATATTATTGGATGAGGGTCTAGGATAGTGTCTTGGGTTGGTCTATCACATGACTCCATAGTGATGCCACATGGACACATTCATAGAGACTTTTATGCATAGACTGTCTTGAACCCTTTGTCATATAACCATTCAAGACTTGTAATATTTTTATATTTTGCATTGTGTATTAAGTGTTTGCTAAAATTACTGCTCGTGAGATCTCGAGTTAACAATTCTACTAACTCGTTTTCTTATTTGCATATCCTTAGGGGATCTTGCGAGGTTATAGGAAGGCCAATCCTTTATGGACTAACATGCAAGGGTGTTGCACGAATTAAAAAAAACTAGCTAAATCCAAAATAAATGGTATATATTATAACAGAACAAACATACTAAGAAACACTTAGTATATAACATGAGGGATCTAATAGGGTTGCATGAAGCATAGTCAACACAAATGATCATTTGCAGGAGACGGACATAGAGACATAGGGAATGGTGCCTCTCAACGGAGCATACATTCGATATTGACATTCAGAGGAATGATTATTCTATTTGACATTCAGAGGAATGACTATTCTATTTGACATTCATAGGAATGACTATTCCACTTGACATTCAAAGGAATAACAAATCTTTTGTATATGAGACACCACGAGGATAAATAATCTAGGAAGAATATATAGTATACAATGGTTAGGATAACTGTATTCAAGTTGTAACTCGACATTATCAACCTAACTTGATGGTGCTTAATATAAGCAAGGACTGTTGAAAAATGATGAGGCTATGCAAGTAGGGATGGATTGATTAATGACCCAAGGAGTTTATGCAAAGTTCATAGAGGTAAGAGAAATTATCCACTTGAAGACCTCGATATTCTTGCAATATCTTTTGTACGGACCAAGGGTGTTTATGGGTGTCCCAAGGTAATTGAAATTTGGCACCATGGAGCATGAAAAATTTTTCCTTCGGCATGAGGAAAAAGGATATGTCTATAAGACTTTAAACTGTACAATGAGTTTAACACATTTCTAGGCCTTGTAGGACATAACATATGACTACATTAGTAAAGAGTCATGATCTAAAAAGTATGATTGCAATAGCAACAATGTATTATTATGTCTTAGTAAGACAAGATAGTCTAAAGAGATGTTGGTCTTAGAAATTTCTAAACGAAAGTATAGAAAGAGAAAAGTTGTTCCGACGAGATAAGCATCCAAGGGATAAGTCCCTAATTTTTCAAAGGAGTTGTCATATGTAGCACACCACACATGCTGAGGGAGATACCTTAGGATGAAAGCTCCATAAAGCTATGAGGGGGCCCGAATTAAGCAACCGACGAGTAATCATCACAAGATCTTATATAAGATAATATGTTGGGGGTGCCTTTTGCAAGATTAAGTGGGGGAATGACCGAAAGCAATATCAAAGACAAAAGTACATTTGGAGCTAATAAGGATCGGACTCAATAGAGGGTAAACTCATGGAGTGATGGATACAAGGGCCATCATCATCTTAGTACAAACTGAGAAGCTGAGTAACTTGGGTAGGACATAGTGAAGTTTTTTGGCCATAAAAAGTAAGTTTGATTTAGAAGATAGAACATGGAGTAGAAGCACTAACTTCATAAAACTTTCCTTATCTCAATGAGGAAGATAGAGATTGAAAACATAAACTCTTATAGAGACAAGAGCAAAATCATATCTTTCTTAGTTTTCCTATTCTAATTAGGGTGGACTCATCTTACATGGTGCCGAAGTCCTAGGTACTTGCACCTTATCTCAATGAGGCAATTGATGAAGGACTAATATGAGAGGCCAACTCAACTTATAGTGATAAAGTTGGAGTCAAAAAGCCTTAGCATGAGACAAGAGGTCACAAAGGCATGCTCTCTTGAAGAATATATCTAGATGCTACTATTAAAGTTGTTAAAATGGAACGAGTGAACAACAAATATTATATTAAGCACAAAGACCTAGATCTAAACAATGATGCATTAATTTTCGATGAAGCTAATAGATTTTGAAAATGTTGGGTTAAGGATTGGTCCAGAGTAGTACTTCATCCATGAGTAACCTTGAGTGAGGGTGGACGCAAGTCAATTGCTAAAGGAGTGAATATCCTCTAAAGTGACAAAGGCCCTATGATATGTTGATAGAGGCTACATAAAAAGAGATCACAATCGAAGTTCACCATACCAAGATTATAGTATAATAATGATGTTACCAAGAAGCGATGTGGTACAATGGATCATAATGAAATAGTTCAAGGCAAAATGACATACATTGGGAGGTCTTATGAGAGACTTAATCATATAGAGGGATGGCTAGATTTATTAAGAGCAAATACTTTAGTGAGCAACACTACAAAAAGAAAAATTATGAATTCTAGGAGTGAATGTCATAGTACTATATAAGTGAATCTTCCATGCATGCACCAAATTTTACATCTGATAAAAATTTTGGATATTGGTGAATGGTGGGCCATACTATAGAGATAAATTTTCCAAGCATAAGTACTAGTAAGTCCTATGAGAAACTTGATCATACATAGGTATAATTAGAGTTGATAAAGAATGGACTATTCTAGAGCTCATATTAGTTCGAAGAAGCTCGACAAATCTATGGACAAGGTTGAACGAGTGAATATTGCTACTGAGGACACAAATGAGAATAGAAATAATACAAGGGTGTAATTTATCTTTTTGTTGATTAAGGTGAACTACTTGGAGAATATAGAAGTACTGAAACAGATAGTTAAAGGGGGCAAGGAAGTAAAGATGAGTCCAAAGTGACTCAGCTATCCAAAATCAAATATGAGTTATAATGGAGATAGAATTGGAGTACCATAATATCACAATGGTGATTTACCAATTATGATGAAAAAGAATCCGGATGTAAAATAATGAATAGTATAATTGAGGGCACGAAAGAGCACCATGGTACTATAAAGGTGACTTCCATAGAGCCACCCATCCTTTGCTTTTATGAGGAGAAAGTACATAGTTATAAAGTGGATTGAAAAGATGAAAACTTTAAATACAAACATCAAGCAAATGGGTAATATCCATGACACTTTATAAGACGTGTTGAAAAGTTTCTCATCAAGATACCCAGAAGTGGGGTACTTTAGGTTGACATAATAATGCTTGACCAAGGAATAAAATAGGTATTACATAGTGTTATACCCTTTTCTACTCAAAGAAGTGGCAAAAACAATGGCGCAGGTGATACAATCTTAGGGATAATATAATTCAATACAGAAACTTGCTTGAGTTGTGATGAAATTTTTCTTTTTTTAAATAATGCTTCCTGCATTCCGAAAGTTTGACAATAATAAAAAGACGAATTATAATAGTTAAATCAGTGGAAGGAGTGTAACACTTTAAGTGCTACATATAAGTATGAGCAAGGAGCAAACCAATACTAATAACTAATATGTTGCATAAAGTACAACTCTTGAGGAGGTGAGAGAAGTTAAGTAATTTTAGTCTTCTCAACTTTTAAGAGAATAAGTAAATTCAAGTACTCCAATTCTCTTATTTATTTAGCAAAGGAGTCGTGCACATTTTTAAAGACCCTTTAAAGAGACTTACTGACATATGATAGCTATTAAGTCCTTACCAATAATGATCAGTTCTACTAAAGGTAGCTTATTTGCTTTATTTTCCAACATAGTGGTAGTGGAAAGTCAAGGTGATATGAACCTACTTTGAGGTAATGATCAAGCAGAAGAGGAATTGATTGACAAATTTTACAAAGAAAAATACCTCTAAAACTTTAAATTTTATGAGGTGATACTTATTAAAGTTCCAACAGACATATATCCAATTTAGTTGACATGAGATGTTTGAGGGACTAGTAGATAATAATGTATTTCTTTTCCTTCAACCGAAGGATGTGTTGGTACTAGTGAAGATTAGCACAACTCATTGTCCCCACATAAGAGCCAAAGTTACTAACGAGTTGAAGCAATGTTTGTGGATCAAAATTCGAATTGCTTAAATTATAATATCAAGAGAATGGTTGAGAGCCAAGAGGTGTATTATAGCTAATACATAGGACTGATATGACAAAGGTGAGGAGATGAAGCATCGATAAAAGCTTCAACGAAGATATCAAAGGAATAAATAGAGAAAATATAATAAACTATTCATTAGGAAGATGTTTGATGTATTGGTTATACTTTTCAGTTAGTAAATGCTTTTTGTAATATATAAAGGACTTCTTGATATGACAAAAAATGGCAGATCCCACTCCCGTCAACGTTCCCCGCACGTGGGCAGGCACGACGCCCCAGGGGGAGCAATGGGGGTGACGGTCTGCGTCCGGACGCCAGCCTCACTGAGCCCCCAGCCCCCTCGGTGGACCCAGCACAGTCGGACGAGACAAAAGCAGGTAACGGTTGAAGCTCGCCCATACCCTGCGATCCCCCGGCCCCCCACGCAACCTCCTCGGCGATGTCGGACGCCATCAGTGGTACGGCCCTGACCGACGGGATGGCGCGCCCGATAATGCCGAGCCCCCCTATAAACCCCCCCGAGCCAGGGGGAGAAGGGGACTCTTCCTGGACCAAGAAACCACCCCCCACTTCATTCTCTAACGTGATCGTCGGAGGGGTCGGGTCGAGCACCCCGACCCGACCTTTGTGCAGGTACCAAGCCGAGGCTCCCCGTCCGGACGTACAGACGAGAAGTCCCCGCCCGGGAGAAGTCGTAGCATCTCCCCGAGACCGAGGCTGCCCCCGACCGCCTTAGTAGAGACGAGCAACGCCCCGAGAGATCCCCGCCATTCGGACCCCCGAACGAGCCGAGACGACCCCCCGGGTCACGGCTAAGAAAAAGGTGTTTACACTAACATAATGGCGCTAGAAGGAGGGCCGGTCCGAATGTCAGGCGATCAACAGGCTCACTCCGACGAACCCCCAGCCGTCAGGTCGCACACGACCGACGCAACGGAAGAGCATCCCCAACACGAGGGGGTTCGGGACGAGCGCCCCGCTGCGATCTCGGAGCGCTATTGGCGATTGTTCAACGACCCTGGCCTGTCGCCGCCCATCGCCAATCCTGGTGGCTCGTCCCCCGTGCCGCCTGAAGCCTTCTACGACCTCACACACCAGGTTCGGGCTCTCACGGGAGTGATGCAAACCATCATCCCGCTGGTCTCTCCTCCGACGTCTTCACACTCAACCCTGCCTCCACCACGGCAACGGTCCTCCGCCCAGAACCCCGCACCGCTTCCCGAGTCTCCCGCTTCGCCTCCGGGCCAATCGACCCAACCCGGGAACCGAGGAGCGGAGGATCCAGCGACGCACCCGACGCCCGTGGCCCCGCTTTCAAACTCGGCGGAAGGCCTGTGGGCCCAGCTACGCCTCGTAGGCCGCCGACTGGACGAGGTGCAGTGTGAGGTTCGCCGGACCAGGGGAGACCCGGGGGCCGAGCAACATCAGGGGTCCCCTTTCACCCCCGAGATCCAAGAGCAAGCGATCCCGCCGCATTTTCAACTCCCTTCGTTAGACGCCTATGATGGCGCCACCGACCCGGCTGACCACGTAGTCGCTTTCCGCGCCCAGATGGCGCTGTATGGGACGTCCGACGCCCTGATGTGCAGGGCTTTCCCGACAACCCTGCGAGGCCCAGCCCAGGCGTGGTACAGCAATCTGAAGACCGCGTCCATCGCCTCTTTCGACCAGTTGGCCAAGGATTTCGAACTTAACTTTCTGGCTCACGCCAAGCCGAGGCCATCGGTGGCAATGCTCCTCGGACTCAACCAGAGGGAGGATGAGCCCCTTTCTCACTTCGTGGACCGCTTCACCATACAAATTCGTGGGCTGACTGACGCTCACCCCTCTTTGATGATGCAGGCATTCATGATGGGCCTGCGGCCTACCCGATTCTTTTAGTCTCTGGTGGAGCGACCCCCCACTTCGGTACCCGAAATGTTACAACGCGCAAACCAGTTCGTCGCTGCTGAAGCATGGACGGTTGGAAGGCGCGACGAGCGCAAGAGGGTTAAGCCAGAGCAGCCCCGGCAGCAACAGCCCGCTACCTCCCGGCGTAGGGTTGGCGGACTCGACGATGCGGTACCCAGGTCCCCTCCCCCAGGCCTGAACTCCTCCCGGACCAAAATATTTCTCCACATCAAGGAGAAAGGCCTTCTCAAAGATCCTCACCCGATGAATAGCCCGCGCGAACTCGCGGACCGCTCCAAATACTGCCGTTTCCACCGACAGCCCGGTCACGACACCGAGGAGTGTCGAGAATTAAAAAGGCAAATTGAGGAGCTCATCCGCCGAGGGCACCTCGGCTCATACCTCCGGCCAGATAAGGAGCTCTCGCCACGCCCGGAGGGACCCATCGAGCGGCACATAGACGTCATAACCGGCGGGCCAGCGTCCGGAGGGAACTCCACGGCGGGCGGAAAGGCCTACGCCAGGGCCTCTCGAACCGAAGCTTCCAAACATGAAAAAGGCCCCGAAGTCACCTTCCCGACCGGGGGACCCGAGCCAGCCGAACATGATGACGCGTTGGTGATATCAGCCAGAATCGCCAACGCGCAAGTAAGAAGGATCATGGTCGACACTGGAAGCTCGGCCGATATACTTTATTGGGACGCCTTCCAAAAGCTTGGCCTGGTAAAGGAGAACATGAAGCCGGTATGCTCAACGCTCACGGGGTTCACCGGCGCCTCAATCTCATCACTAGGAGTTATCACCCTGCCCCTAACTTTGGGAATATTCCCGAGGACAAAGACAGTGATGACGTCCTTTCTAGTGGTCGACCTCCCTACGGCATACAACGCCATCCTCGGACGGCCAACCCTCAACAAGATCCGAGCCGTCATCTCAACTTACTACCAAACCATCAAGTTTCCGACCCACGATGGGGTCGGAGAAGTAGCGGGGAACTCCTGGGAGTCCAGGCGTTGCTACTTAACCGCCGTGTCGCTAAACAAGAGAGCAAGGGTCCAATCCCCGCTGGAGGACCCCCGGGAGGGAAAAAAAACCGACCCCTCGCCCCGAGCCGAAGGAATCCACCATCGACTTACCGCTGATCAAAGGCAGGCCCGACCAAACAGTCAAAATCGGGTCAGGACTGCCCGAACAGGAGCAACAGCAGCTCGTCGACCTTCTGCAAGCCAACGCCGACATCTTCGCGTGGACGCCGTCTGACCTGGTAGGAGTCCACCCGGAAGTCGCGCAACACCACCTAAACATCTCGTCCGATGCCCGTCCGGTGAAACAAAGGCCCAGACGGCAGGCCCCAGATCGGCAACTTGCCATCCGAGAAGAGGTAAGCCGACTTCTGGCGGCCGGTTTTATAGAAGAGGCCAGGTACCCATAGTGGCTCTCCAATGTAGTCCTTGTCAAAAAGCCTAATGGAAGCTGGCGGATGTGCATTGACTACACCAGTCTCAACAACGCTTGCCCAAAAGATTGCTACCCCCTACCGAAGATCGACCAGCTAGTCGACGCCACAGCCGGCCACGCCCGTCTCTCGTTTATGGATGCCTTCTCCGGGTACAACCAAATCAGGATGGCACCCGAAGACCAAGAACACACAGCTTTCCTCACCGAGCAGGGGATATATTTTTACAAAGTCATGCCGTTCGGGTTGAAAAATGCCGGGGCCACCTACCAAAGGACGGTAAACAGGATGTTCGCCCACCAGATTGGACGAAACATGGAGATATATGTCGACGACATGATCGTGAAAAGCCGAACAGCCGAAGCCCATCCTTCCGACCTGGCTGAAGCGTTCGACACCCTACGAAGGTTCGGCCTGCGCCTCAACCCTGCCAAGTGCGCCTTTGGCGTAACCTCGGGAAAATTCCTCGGATTCATCATACACGAGAGAGGGATTGACGCCAACCTGGAAAAGGTCCAGGCTGTCATAGACATGCAGCCCCCTCGGACGATCAGAGACCTGCAACGCCTTAACGGGAGGTTAGTCGCCCTATCACGCTTCCTTTCCCGATCGGGAGATCGCTGCCTCCCCTTCTTCAAGGCCTTGAAGGATCCAAAGAACTTCCAATGGACGGCGGAATGTGAAAGGGCCTTCGAGCAGATGAAGCAACACCTGGCCAACCTCCCCCGACTCGTGTCAGTCTCCCCAGGGGAGAAATTGAGTCTCTACCTCGCCGCCTCTCAACACGCGGTCAGCTCGGTTCTAGTCAAGGAAAACTCCGGCGACCAACTGCCGGTATACTATGTCAGCCACATGCTAAGCCGACCGGAGGAACGCTACCTGCCAATCGAAAAGCTGGCACTGGCGCTCGTCCTGTCAGCACGAAAGCTCCGCCCTTACTTCCAGGCCCACTCGATAGAGGTAATAACTGACCGGCCGCTTCGGCTCGTTCTGTCTAAATTCGACGTTGCAGGGCGCCTCCTCAAATGGGCAGTGGAGCTCGGCGAGCATGACATACAGTACACACCTCGGACCACCATTAAAGCCCAGTCCGTGGCAGACTTTATCGCGGAGCTGACCCCGAGTACAGGCGAAGAACTCGAGCCACCGCACGACACGTGGACTCTCCATGTAGATGGGTCGGCCAACGCAAAGGGCGCCGGCGCAGGGCTGGTGCTGGTGACACCTGACGGCCGCTCGATTGAGTGCTCCTTCCGCTTCGGGTTCAGGGCCACCAACAACGAAGCAGAATACGAGGCTCTCCTTGCGGGGCTCTGACTGGCACTGGAGATGCGGGTGACCGACATACGCGTAATCACCGACTCACAGCTGGTGGCCAGGCAGCTCGATGGCGAATACGAAGCCCGGGACTCGACCATGGCGAAATACTTGGCGCAGGTAAAAAACCTTGCCACCAGGTTCGTCCATTTTGAATTGTCGAATGTTCCCAGGAGCGAGAACCAGCGAGCCGACACCCTAGCAAAACTGGCGTCCGGCTCGGCCCCCAGGGCTCGTCCCGAGGCCGAAGAGCTCCCCCACCGAGCCATAGAGGTCGTCACCACAGTCACGGACGGCGCGCCGGCCACTTGGGTACAAGAGATGCTACGCTTCAAGCGAGACGGGACCCTACCCGACGACGAAACAGCGGCTCGACGCTTGCGTCGGACACAGGCATGGTACTCTGAAGAAGGAGGACGATTGTACAAGCGATCTTTCTCACGCCCCTTGCTACGCTGCCTAGAGCCGAACGAAGCCCGGACGGTTCTGTCCGACATGCATGAAGGAGCCTGCGGGGAACATATAGGCGAACGAGCCCTGGCGCACAAGGTACTCCGACAGGGGTATTACTGGCCGACCATGCGCCAGGATGCGAAAGCTTTCGTGCGGCGATGCAGCTCATGCCAAGAGCACGCCCGCATCTCCCGGCGGCCGGCGGTCCTGTTCACCCCCGTCGACTGTGCTTGGCCATTCGCGCAGTGGGGGCTGGACATACTCGGGCCTCTCCCACCCGCCTCCGGCCAGCGGAAGTACATCATCATAGGAGTGGACTACTTTACCAGGTGGGTCGAAGCCGAGCCCCTAGCCACCATTACGGAGTCACAAGTGGAAAGGTTCGTGTGGAGAAACCTCATAACTCGGTTTGGCCTGCCCCAGTCCATCGTCACCGACAATGGACCTCAATTCGCCGGAAGGAGGTTCCAAGAGTTTTGCGCCGAGCACAAAATTCAGCTGAGATTCAGCTCGGTGGCTTACCCCCAGGCGAACGGGCTAGCTGAAGTAACCAACCGGTCTATCGTCGACGGTCTCAAGAGGAGGGTGTCCGCTGCCCGATCGGCTTGGATCGATGAGCTCCCGAGCGTCCTGTGGGCGCTGCGCACTACCCCCAAGACCCCGACCGGGGAGTCTCCCTACAGCCTCACGTTCGGGACCGAGGCCGTATTACCATCCGAAGTAGCCGTCCCAACTCCGCGGACAGCAAGCTACAGCGAAGAGGCCTCGTGTGAAGGACTCTGATCCAACCTGGATCTGCTCGAGGAACGACGGGCCAGCGCACACCAGAAAGCTCTTTCTTACAAAAGAGCCGTAGCAAGGGTCTACAACCGGAGGGTGCGACCCCGGTCGATAAAGATTGAGGACCTGGTCCTGCGCAAAATCGAGGTCAGCCACCCAACCCAAGCAAGGGGGAAGCTAGCCCCGAAGTGGGAAGGACCCTATCGGGTCATCGGAGTATCCCGACCGGGGACGTTCCGACTCGCCACAATGGATGGCGACCCCGTGCCCCGGACTTGGAACATACAGAACCTTAGAAAATACTTCATCTGAAGACGCAGGCACTACGCAAACACGGAAATCAGAAGAAAAGATCGTCTTCTTAAAAAGGAGGGGATACAGAACCATAACCATGAGGAACAGAAACCAAAACTCATACAGAAAACCCCTCACACCCTCGACCTCGACTCCGACATACAAAAAACAACGCTCATCACTCTCCCGGAGTCTTCGGGCGGTCGTCGAATGGCACGTCCTCCGGCATGTCCACCTCCAGATCCACGGGATGGGAGGCAAAGGGATCCCTTTCCACCTCGGAGCCAGGAGGGCATGAGCCGAAGCGACCTAGGGCGATTCTGTATCCATACTCGTAGGATACTCGCCCCATTCGGGTCAAACCGAGCTCAAAGTTCTCGGACTTCTTGTAAGCTTCGATCGCCTCTTTATCCTTCGACGGGCGAAGGCGAACCTCCTCGGCTAGCGCGTCCGAAGCTGCGCGGGCTTCAGCCTCGGCCTTCTCCGCCCTCTTGGTAAGGCCAAGCGCCTCCGACTCCAAAAGGCGAAGCTCGGCCCGATCCGAACGGAGAAGCTCCTGAAGCTCCTTGACCGAATTGCCCGACTGCTCGAGCTCTGCCTTCAGACGCGTCACCTCCTCCTCAGAGTCAGTCGTGCGCTTTTCCGCGGCTGCTACCGCCTCCGGGCCCGACCCGGCACGAACCTCCTCTAGCTGACGGCACAGATCGAAGTTGAGCTCGCTGAGGTTCCAGATTACCTGCCCAACGTCACGCACTCGGTCCATCAGCGCCGTCGAGTAGTGAAGGCCCTACCACAGAAAAGGGAGGGTTAGCGCACGGTCACAGGAACGCCCGGAATTAGCAAAGCACTCACCAATGTCAGAAACCTCCCCGCCTTATTCAGCATGGCCTCCGAAGGCAAGGTGTACAGGTCCCGAGCCAGGTCGGGGTGGAGCACGCCCCGAAGAAAAGCAGCCGAGGGATCTCCCCCGGCCCATACCTTGTCCCCTCGGGACAGCCCCTCCCAGTGGGCGACCAACGGGTCGGAAGCCTCCCCCAGCGGAAGCTCGCCCATTACCAACGACCATAGGGGCTCGTCAGCCCCCGCGCGTAGCCCGCACAGGTCGTCCACCGAAGGCAAGGTCGACCTCTTCCCGGCCGCCCCTTGGCTAGGCCCATCAACTCGGGAGGGCCCTTCGTCCCGAACGGTCCGCTTTGTGCCCACGGTTGACGAAGGGGTGGCCCCTGCCTTGGCCTTCCCGGGACCAGCCGTCTTCGCCTTCTTTGACGGGCGCCCCTCCGGAATCTCTAATGGAGCATCCACCGAGCCGGGCAACGGGTCGGCGGCGGGGCGCGGGGAGGAGGCAGCGGACGGGCGTAGGGAAGAAGCCGACGATGAGCGACCACCGCGAAGTGACAAAAGCTTCATTCCTACAGAGGAAACAAGCAAACCATCACAAATTGCGGAAACAAACAAAGACACGAGGAACACCCGCTATAAACATACCCCCGAAAGCCGGGCTAAGACCCGCCTCGGCCAGCCACTCCTCGGTCATAGCTCGGATGGCCTGAGAACCGGGAAGGATTGCCCGAAGCCTCTTCAGATCCCGACGCTCCTCGTCGTTCAAATCCGGGACTGTGTTATCTATCACCCTCACCGTCCACCGAACTCCGAAGCCCCAATCTTTCGACCAGCTAACATAGAAAAACCGCCCCTTCCACCCTTTGTTGTTCGAAGGGGCTCCCCCAACGCGAAAGCCAGCTCGGGCTGACACGAAATAGCCCCCCGGCCCCTTGAGAAGGCGGAAACAAGAGAGAAGGAGGTTTCGGGTAGGGGTGATGTTGGCGTAATAACATTCCCCTAAGAACGCTACTAGATAGCGCCATTAGTTAGGCGCCACCTGGGAAGGCGAAATCCGCCACAAAGAAAGATAGGAAACAATGATGGGGTGAAGGGGGAGGCGCAACCCAGCCTCTAGGGCATCTTGGGTCAGCGCGAAACCTCGAGGGATCGGGTCGTATGACCGCTGCCCCGGATCAGGCGCGACCAGGACAAACTCCTCCGGGATGTGGAAACGCTCCCAGAGCTTCTCCAGCGACGACCCATTCACCACCGAGTCAAGGTCGTGCGGCCACATTAGAGCCTCAAGGGCCCGCGCCGCCTCCTCGTCTGGGGAGGGCGGAGGCGTGCTCTCCCGGACTCCATCAAGGGACGAAGGTGAGGAGACAGGCAAGAGGGACATCCTTACCGGCTTTGAAACGAGAGAGACGACGAGGGAGCAACTGGGGAAGGACGGCGTAGGAGGGGAGAAGGTGCGATGATGGAAGGGGCGACGAAGTCCAAAGCTCAGCAGCGAGAATCGTGAAACAGGCCAAGTGCGCCAGTTATATGGGAAAGGTCCCGCCGAGAGAGACGTCCTTTCGTCTCCCCACAGCGGCTGACAGCTCATCCGCACCCTCACTCGTCGCATCAGGGAAGTCCAACAAACACCCTGTCATAAATGCGGGCCAAAGGTCACTGCAGGGGAAGGCCAACGACCTCCTCGGCGCGGGCGAGCTCGCCCGAGACGTGCTCCTCGGCCGCATGTTCCCGAGACCACCTCCTCGGCGCGGCCAGCTCGCCCGAGACGTGCTCCTCGGCCGCATGTTCCCGAGACCACCTCCTCGGCGCGGCCAGCTCGCCCGAGACGTGCTCCTCGGCCGCATGTTCCCGAGACCACCTCCTCGGCGCGGTCAGCTCGCTCGAGACATGCTCCTCAGTCGCATGTTCCCGAGACCACCTCCTCGACGCGGCCAGCTCACCCGAGACGTGCTCCTCGGCCGCATGTTCCCGAGACCACCTCCTCGCCGCGGCCAGCTCGCCTGAGACGTGCTCCTCGGCCGCATGTTCCCGAGACCACCTCCTCGGCGCGGCCAGCTCGCCCGAGACGTGCTCCTCGGCCGCATGTTCCCGAGACCACCTCCTCGGCGCGGCCAGCTCACCCGAGACGTGCTCCTCAGTCGCACGTTCCCGAGACCACCTCCTCGGCGCGGCCAGCTCGCCCGAGACGTGCTCCTCAGTCGCATGTTCCCGAGACCACCTCCTCGCCGCGGCCAGCTCGCCCGAGACGTGCTCCTCGGCCGCATGTTCCCGAGACCACCTCCTCGGCGCGGCCAGCTCGCCCGAGACGTACTCCTCGGCCGCATGTTCACGAGACCACCTCCTCGGCGCGGCCAGCTCGCCCGAGACTTGCTCCTCGGCCGCATGTTCCCGAGACCACCTCCTCGGCGCGGCCAGCTCGCCCGAGACGTGCTCCTCGGCCGCATGTTCCCGAGACCACCTCCTCGGCGCGGCCAGCTCGCCCGAGACGTGCTCCTCGACCACATGTTCCCGAGACCACCTCCTCGGCGCGACCAGCTCGCCCGAGACGTGCTTCTCGGCCGCATGTTCTCGAGACCACCTCCTCGGCACAGCCAGCTCGCCCGAGACGTGCTTCTCGGCCTCGGCCGCGGCCAGCTCACCCGAGACGTGCTCCTCGGCCGCATGTTCCCGAGACCACCTCCTCGGCGCGGCCAGCTCGCCCGAGACGTGCTCCTCGGCCGCATGTTCCCGAGACCACCTCCTCGGCGCGGCCAGCTCGCCCGTGACGTGCCCCTCGACCGCATGTTCCCGAGACCACCTCCTCGGCGCGGCCAGCTCGCGCGAGACGTGCCCCTCGACCGCATGTTCCCGAGACCACCTCCTCGGCGCGGCCAGCCCGCCCGAGACGTGCTCCCCGGCTTCATGCCACCCAAAGCGCCTCTGCAGCACGGCCTACCTGCCCTGAACATGTGCCTCAATCATGAACCGCGAAAAGAACCACGGCTTACCGATCAAAGCCATACCTCGAATCCCCTCCGTCCGATGCCGAGCCATGGCTTCCTTTGGGGGGGGGATATGATATGACAAAAAATGGCAGATCCCACTCCCGTCAACGTTCCCCGCACGTGGGCAGGTGCGACGCCCCAGGGGGAGCAATGGGGGTGACGGTCTGCGTCCGGACGCCAGCCTCACTGAGCCCCCAGCCCCCTCGGTGGACCCAGCACAGTCGGACGAGACAGAAGCAGGTAACGGTTGAAGCTCGCCCATACCCTGCGATCCCCCGGCCCCCCACGCAACCTCCTCGGTGATGTCGGACGCCATCAGAGGTACGGCCCTGACCGACGGGGATGGCGCGCCTGATAATGCCGAGCCCCCCTATAAACCCCCCCGAGCTAGGGGGAGAAGGGGACTCTTCCTGGACCAAGAAACCACCCCCCACTTCATTCTCTAACGTGATCGTCGGAGGGGTCGGGTCGAGCACCCCGACCCGACCTTTGTGCAGGTACCAAGCCGAGGCTCCCCGTCCGGACGTACAGACGAGAAGTCCCCGCCCGGGAG